>NW_024962255.1:10179702-10298704 GCF_019238085.1 Lagopus leucura | reverse complement strand
AATCTGATATAGATAGTATTTCCAAGTAGGACATCATTAAAGTATTTAAACAATAGGGCAAAATAAAGCTGACATGTCTGTGAGTAGTGGGAGTGTAATTGGTACAGCACTGCAAGAACTACAGGAAAAACTCTACCAATCTAACTTCATACCCAGCACACACACACACACAAAAAAAACAATAAACAAATGGACAGTATCATAATGCCCTGATAAGATAATGAATAATAATAGCTTAAAAAAAAAAAATACTGTGGTCATTATTAACATTACCAGCAATACTATAGTGAAAAATACTTTACTGTAATTGCTTTGCAGTGCAATACATCCAGTGAGTCAGAGTAGACAGAAACATAGGTTCGTTGGGAAAACACTGGCAGTTCCAATAGCCAAATAAAGGTATTTATTATTTATGCTATTTTTATTGTTATACTACATGGCAACATACAAGTTCCAGTTGAATTTCTATTTGAACCATTTCTGTTTTCTTAAAGTGCACTGCCTGTGCCTACCTACGCTTTTCACAACCAGTGGCCATAAGACTCAGTTACTAAAAATTATATTTCTAAATATAAGCTGTACAAAACAAATGCACTCCAGATTTAAAAATCTGACCTGGGTACACAAAGATTACAGAAAAGACAAAACACATTTTGTGCACGTTCCTGATAAAGTTTTCAGAGAAAGTTTACTGTTACATAAATCCAAAGAGATACTCACACAGTACGTTACTCAGCAGAAAGATGGGCTGAAAGCCATTCTCTCTCCCAGGGCAGTTATTCCAGTGTGAATATTGAGAAGATGTTATGTTCATGAACCAGGCTTCATAAAGCTACATTTTGAAATGACTCAATTGTAAATGCTGGATCTGTGGAAACCTGCGGTCAGCAGCACAAGTCCAACTAACTTTGGCATTCACCCTTTGGGGCTCCACAGGCTGAGTAGGACAGATTAAACAGAACTACAATTGGGAAGTGACTCTGGAAGTGCCCATGTGCTACAGCTACAATACATTATCTGTCCCTTATCTCCCCAGCAATCCCCAGCTCTCCAAAAAGCTTTGAGAAAAATTCAGGTATGTCTTTTTGCCACAGTTTCTGTGTCAGCTCTGAATCAATGCAATTCTACCTTTATTACCAGGGCAAGCAAAGGAGCAGTATGAGAGTCCACTCCACTCTAGAACACTTTGCATGCAGCTGGATCACAGGAACTTTCTTCTCAGCTTTATTCACGGGCATCCATTGGCCTGAGAATCACTCTTTAAGGGTTCATGTCATCAATTTAATCATTTTAGAGAAATACAAAGGGGAAAAAAAAATATATCAATAAACTGACATCAGAACCTATTTAGCGATCTGGTGTAGCAGTGCTTTCTGTAGAGAACAAGGCACTCCTAGATCTGCTACTTTACAAAGCACTTCTGTGATGATTTCAGAACTACAAATAAATTGTATGTTTCAACAATATGAGAGCTAAGATTTGCCTCTTTGGCTCTTTGACCAGCCAGCAACTGTCACCCAGTGATACTCAGCAGTGCAAAGCCTGTGAGGGTTGAAGTGTGGACATTAAATGCAAAAACACTGTTCAAAATTGAAACAGATAAGAAGATTGCCTCTCCAAATCCCACCAATGATACTCCATTAAATTTCTCTAAGAACTACTTACGTTCCTGGGAATGTTACCCAGAGGCTTTAGGTAACGACCAGCACGGGTGCTATGTATATACAGAACCTTATGTCACTTGGTGAGGTTACTTTAACATGCTGTGAAGTTGTCCTTCCTTAGATTGTTCTTCAGGAGACCGGTCAAGCTCCGTGTAGGCTTTTTTCCCCTTTATTCTTTAACCTTTCATTTTCCTTCCAACATAAATGCAAACTGTACATAACATTGAAACACTGTTACATCGAGCAATATAGAACAAGATTACACTCATTCGAGTACTGTTTTTTAAATACTGTAGAAAATCTGTGTCACTAGCAATTATCTCACAAAATGATGCCTGTTTGAGGTGACAGCAGCTTTTATATCAGCCATGTAAGGAAGAAACAAAAAAACAGCAAGAGATTTCAACAGAAATTTCACAGTGCATCTGAAGTTCTTGTACTCTAAAAATCAATCTCTTGCACGTTCACATGTTCTACTGAAAATCCATGAAAAAAAGTATTTCCAGCTTGATCCTTTCCTCAGTATTTTAAATGGTGCTCAATGCTAATGATAGATACTGTCAGTCTGTACAAAGGACAAGGTGAAAAATAAGTACAAAAGAATTTGTCTTCATGATATTTGCATACCAGCTGATGCTTCTCATAAGATTAATTCACAACTATCTTCACTCTTAGATGTTATCTCAATTCATAAAGCATGCATTTTCTGTGTACTTGTATGGAATAATTAGTGTATTTATATCAACTCCCACTTTAGTTTAAACAGTTGATGTTTACTCAACTGAAATGAGGGAGGGGGAAGTTTATGCATGTTATCATAACAGAAAAGAGATTTCACTCGTCTGACTCCAGAAGAGCCAAGAAAGGTAAGTGACAAAAGCACCAGCTTTGATTTTTTGAACGTAAATTCAGGCATTTTAATGTGATTCTCAGAAAAGCCACTTGAGCTTACTCGAGCTTTTATGTAAGTAATTCATAAATATTATGGCACTTAGACTCTCCTAAGCAGGTATTTAGCTACCTAGGCCACCCAGGCTTTAAAAAATATATATATATAAAATTAACCAATTCTGTAATAAAACACTCCTGCCCAACCTTGAAAATCCTGAAGTTTCCTGGAAGTGGAACCAAATTCCAATTGTTCATGTTTCATATCTCTTGAGTAGATTGCCTTCGACAAATGTCAAGTTACATTTTAAGTTTCGGCATCTGATTACTTACAAACATCAAGGAAAGGCAATCTTACCCACTTGCAACAAAAACCGTGTCCTGCTCCTTAGGAATTATAACATGGCATAGATACTTATGTTTCCTTATTATTTTGCTGGACTAGAGCATTGGAAGTAATTACACGTAGTAGGAAAGAAGTCCAAATTTAATTAGAGTTGGCTTACAATGGTAGCATTTTCTCCATGTAAGGCATTATTCTGACACTTACTGGCCTGGCATCCAACCATACATATTAATACACCACATTTGTTGTTAAAAAGGAGCATATATATTAATCCAAAGGTAAGAACAATTAAAGAAACACAAACGACAAACATTAAAACAGGCCCATGTTTTCATATAAATCTCACAGCCCCACCAGTATTTTGGTAGGTTTCTATTGCTTTCTTAACTCATACTTAACTGAACTACTGTATATCATGAAGCTTGAATACAAGCAGCTTTTGGGAAGTTACATTTGCAAAGGGAAAAGAAAATCGTGACAAGTAAAAAAAAAAAAAATCCAAGAAGCTCTTTAAAAAAAACAAAAAACTTTACTGGCAAAATTAAGCAGCATGCTATTTTGTGATTGATATTTGAATTTAAAAAGACTAATTAGGCTGAAATAAAAATAAAAACCTAAAAATGGCATTCTATAAATAATGAAAATTTTGATTTCACTAGACTTTTATGAAAAACATTTGGTAATTAAATACTTGCTACTGTGTATTACGGTGATGAACTTTATTAGGGCTAAAACTGTAACAAAGCTCATCCTAAAATATTTTGCAATGCAAAATTATTTTCACTCAAGGAGTGTCTCAAATTGGATGCTAAGAATTACAAGCAATCTCCAGAAGCAGACATCCACTTTCATAAAACTTTATACATCTTTTTGGAACTAAGATATTTATACTACTAAAATCAAACATGCATCACTTCCCATACATTCTGGTATCATGATTTTATATTACATTATGTAACACCATTCTTCTAAACAGCAGCAGTTTTATCATACACTTGCTCCATTTTCTTTGGATTTCTGATCTTTATCTTCGCTTTTCACAGTATCCTTTAAAAGAAAAAAAGGGAGAAGACAAGGTGAGTTCTGGAAGTAACACTTGTCACGTTAACTGTAAAGCAGTGCGAGACAGATACAGTTTGGTTTCAACTTAAGAAGAAATTGTAATTCTGTATATTACTAAGTTTACTTATAACCAATTCAAGTTTCTCATATCTTCCTGAAAAATGGAGGGAACAAATTAAATCTGACTGACCTACCTATAAAAAAAGCACACAGCCATCCCCAGAAGCTTTGCTTTATTTTTATTGTTTTCTTTCCAATGAATAAACAAAAACAGTTTTGACCAAACCCATTAAGTTATGGTAACATGTAGCTCTAACACGGAATACCTGATTTGGCCTGAAAGCATGAGGCCACTTAGCTCTGAAGTACTGGGCAGGATGACACCAAGGCCATTGAACTGTACCAACTGTACAGAATTACGTAGCACCTTTAGTAGCCAGTTCTGGCAGAGCAATGGATCTACTATGGGCACACAGTGAGGTGCAGCACTGTGTAACAATACTGATGGTAGTTTGCTGCAAGTTACAGCCATTTTAATAAGCTACAGTGCCTTATCTGATGCACTACTTGTATCCTACAAGGAATCAAACGTCAAACATTTGGCAAGTTTCTATACTGACAGAAGCAGTAGCTAAGCACCCTCACAGTACCAGTTTACCACTGAGCTGCCCTCATCAGCTACAGCTGTTCAGCCTTACTTATAGGGTCTCCACAGCATTTCCAGGGAATATGATGCAAGTAACATTCCATATAGGATGGAGATGCTCTGGAGCATCAAAATACCTACATTCTGCCTTGAAAAATTACTCTTAACTTATCAAATGAAACAGCAGATTTGGATTATTGGAGAAAGACAAGATCAGATCATGAAAACATTATGATTGTTTGAAATTTCTAAAATTTCTTATATTTAAGTCAGGAGAAATTTGTGTTCCCATTTTAGAAACCATTTTATACATTGCACTTGTTTTCTTTAAAAAAAAAAATCATTATCTCTGAGCCTCCAATATACACTGAGACACCACTGCCCTGGATTCACGTGAATTTTCAATTTTATTTTAAAGGGTTTGTTTTGAAGGTTGTATTTTCTTTTCAACCACATAATTTTAACCAGCAAAAATGAAAGTAAAAAAATTCAAACCTGCTTAAGCACACTCTGCATTTCATCCATAACAGTAGCTAAGTTTTTGATTGTCTTATTCAGCTGACTCTCAAATTGCAAATTTTTCTCATCTGAGATCTTCAAGTTCTCTTGCAGCTGGCTAAGGTCCTTTTTGACTTCTTTGAGCTCCGCAGTCAGACTTTTGTTAGAATTCTCCAGCTGCAGTATGGTCTTTTCATCCTCATCTTAAAAAAAGAAAGTAGTCAGTTACTTCCAATGCCACGTTTTGCACTCTAATATTCCATTTACAAGCCAACACCTAAATATTTTTTGAAAGAAACCTTGAAGACTGCATTGGATTACCATTTATCATATTGAATTCTAACTACACTTCAGAGCCTTATGGCAAAGCATGGCAACAAATTGTACTTCAGCTATTACTGGTGTGCAAGTACAAAGGACTTGGAACTCAGAAAATATGAGAGTTAATAATATACAAAGATCTAAGAAATCTAGATCACAAATTAGTTGATCTATTAAAAAAATTCATATCTTGCATTCATGTAAGTACCACCTTCAAAGCAATGTCACACCTGTTTTTTCTTCCAGCAGCTGAAGCTTTTGTTCTATCTCTGCCCGAACTCTTTCACTCTTCTCCAGCTTCTGTAAAAGGCTCCCAACATCCACCATAGCTCCATTGTATACAATAAGGCCAACATTTTCTTCTACAGCTTTTGATTCTTGCTTTACTGTAGGTGATGGCAACAGCAATCTGTTTCCTAAATTAGATTAAGATTAATAAATAATCCTTGGCATTTTTTGGTTGCCTACAGTTCCAGTGATCAACCTCCAACTTCCTACATCAGTTTAAAAGCACCGTTCCATACTAACTTCAAGAGTCATGCCTTTAACATTACAGACAAGTTTTTATGATGTGGTCTCTTCCCACACGAAGAAAAAGAATAAAGTTTATTTCACGCCATTCTTCTTTTCCTCCTTGCAGTAATTTGTCTTAAAAGCAAACAAAATAACCAGAAAACAACACGCTCTGTTCTACTACCTACAGTACTGATCCCCCTGACTGCAGACCTACTGTGAACGAGTTACATGTTGTTAATCAACATCCCACTTTTAACTTCTATCCCTCCTTCCTGTTCCAGGACCCTGAGACTCATCCAGTAAACACAATGAGGCCTAAGGGAAGCCAGAAACACAGAAATTTAGGAACTGCTAAACTGCCAAGACTTACTTTTCCAAGATCTGCAGATCTGAATTAGTTACCAGAAGGAAGCAAGAAACTCACAACTCTCAGAACATTCACCCAGGAACAATCAGTTTCAAAAATAAAAAGGCATTACCTAACATATCTTCTTGTAGTTCTTCTGATTCTTCTTGGTTTTCCTCATCTTTAGAAGTATCTGTTAGTCTTCTGTAAAAGCAGGACTCTCTAAGTACTACCTTATTAAGTAGCTTCTTGACCTAAAACGCAGGAAAGAAGTATGGGATTAATACACAAATTAACCTACTTAAACAAGAGTGTTTTAACTTGAAAAACTTAACTAAAGAAATTGCACAACTTTTTGAATTTTAACATACTGGGGTTTGAAATGAAAACAAGCTAGGAAAAGAAGATGCAAAACCTGAGCACGAGACAGGTGTAGTCCAAGAGTGTACAGTATCTCCTCCATGTCCTTCTCCAGAAGATACCCACAGTGACTTTGGTCAAAATAAACAAAAGCCATCAGAAGATCCCTATTAACAGTTACCATCTGTGTCTTGTCTTTCTCCTGCAGAAAATTCATATTGGGATCATTAGGAAGTCAAAAATACCATGTTCACATCCTATACCAAAAAATAAGTGCACGTTTCAGATAACTGATATTTACCCAATTCATTATACTATGTTCCTTTTATTGTTTCTTAGAGAAGAGGGATTAATACAGCTAATGTTTACCTACTGAACTCAAATACAATATAAGCAAGCTATTTAGGAAGACTATTCTTTTAATTATTTAGAAGACTTGCAGCACAATGAACAGAAACACCTGGCAGCCAGCTTCATTTTGTCCAGACAAATATGTCATGCATATGACATTCATTTTCAAAGTTTGAAAAAACAGTAAAAAAAAAAAAATCCTTATTTCCCCAGCCAAAGATTTCATTGAAGAGCCATTCCAAAACAAAGCCCCTGTAAGCACATAATGAACGAACATTCACAGCTCTCACAGGTAAAACAGCTCTGCCATCTGTTCTTCCCCCCTTATTTCTGTTCTTTATCTCCTAATTTCCATTGGGGAAAATAAAAGGGTTGGATACTTCATGTTAGCATTTATAAGGAAAACTCAAGCATAACAAATCTAACCTATGCTATTCCTTAACCTTACACTATGGAGGCAAGATTAAAAAAAAAAGCCACTCTTTTTTTTAATGTAAGAATGTAGCAACAGAAGACCACAAATAATCACCTGCCTCTCACATGTTCAGACAAATCAGTTCAAATTTATGCAAGATTCTTTTCCCCAAGAACTTTTATCCAACAATCTTCAATATACAGATTAAAGCATCTTGTAGGCACCTTACACCAAGCTGTCACACCTCTTTACAAGTTCACTTTAGAAGTGACGAAGTAATCAAGAGTGTAAATAGAATGAAAACAAAGGTAAACTCTGATTATAACATCTTTATACAAGATTGATTACATGAAGTTAAGAAAGATGTTAATTACTTTATCTTTAGATGACCTCTCTTTACAATGCTTATTTCCCTCTCTTCTGTCCTCTCGTTTATTCATTTCTTCTTCTTCCCGGTCTATAAGACAGAAAGAAAATTCAACATTCCCACAGCAAATGATTCAATAAACAGTATCTCAAAAATATATGTTCATTAAGAAGCTCACATAAGCCCTCAAACATCTGAAAACATTATATTTCCCCCCAAAAATGAAAAACAAATGACATTTATTAGGGAGAACTCATTGTGGCCTTCCAGTACTTGAAGGGAACTTACAAGCAGGATGGAGAGCAACTTCTTACACGGTCTAAAAGTGACAGGACAAGGGTGAATGGCTTTAAACTAGAGGATGGCAAGTTTATGTTAAATGTCAGGAAGAGATTCTTCGCTCAGAGGGTGATGAGGTGTCGGAACTGCTGCCCAGTGCTGTGGGTACATCACCCCTGGAGGTACACAGTGCCATGCATGGGGCCCTGGGCAGCCTGCCAGCCCACAGCAGGAGTTGGGGCTCAATTATCTTTAAGGTGCCTTCCAACCCAAGGCATTCTATGACATGATTAAATCACTCCTCGTAGATGTTGTCCTTATCTTAACCCTATTTTAACCTAAAACATTTGACTATTTTATCCTGTAGATTCTTACTTATCACACACACAGGATAGAAGAGCTGAAATAAATGCTAACCAGACCAAAATCAGTTGTGCCAACATCACTATCTGTTTAAGTGGTGTGCAGAAAATTATTTCTTCCTAAAGAGGTTTGCCAAAGTCTACATTCAGCTATGGTTATTCCTATTAGGTAAAAAAAAAACCAAAAAACTAAATCAGTGTTGTTTACTCTTCAGTATTTTAGATTACATCATAAAAACGGTAACAACTGTGTATTAAAAACATGTTTGTACTCATGACTGACTGAGGTATGACTGGTGTACTTGATCCTGAACTTGAGAGTCTCAATGTTACGGACTGCACTGCTTGCTAGATATGAAGCACCAAATGCAGTGGCTCTGTTTATTTGTTTTTAAAAGGTAAGACAGCACTGTGAAACTAAATCTAAAAGAAAGAGGAATGTGACAGCTACAGGGACGTATCAGGGCATGCAGCTCCATACCTCGCAAGTTTTTTTTGTCACAGAATCACATGGCAGATTTCTTTATGAAACTGCTCACCTTTCTTGTGAGGAAAACTTTGAAAAACCTACATATGCAAACATTTTTCTAATTTTGCCAATACGTTTCTAGCAACTACAAGCTTTCTCCTGCACCTCCATGGGAAGATGGATGAGGTCTCACCAACTCTCACTGAGAATGGCACAAGGGCAGATAATGGGAAGTAGCAGTGCTTGTGCAGAAGATTCCAGGGCATGTGCTCAGGGGTCAGACTACAAGCAATGAGGAGTCATTTTGGAAAAATAAGAGATATAAGAGATCCAGGTTGGTGCAATATTTTTTGCTAAAAAAATATAACTGAAAACACTCGCTAGAAAACACTGAGACTGCAATACGTAAGCAAGTTCAAACCTATGTCTCTGGTGAAAACCCTGTTTTGGCACCTTCCTCCACCTGAAAAGTACAAACCAAAAAGCACATAGCATGCCTTACATCTTCCTGAATCTCTGAGGTGGGAAAGAGGGCTACCTGCTGCTCGTGCAGACAGAAACATTCCCCAGTCCTTTTTCCCACTTCTTCAGGCAAGCCTAACTCCACTCAAAACGAAATCAACTCCTTGCAAGTTCATAAGACATGTCCCACACTACATTCCAGTCTAATAAAAACAGGATGGCATTTTACAGCTGATGAATATGAAGTTATGCACTTCAAAGTGGCTTGGTTTTTCAGAGGTGCTGAATACTCACATCTCCTACTGACTTCAATGGGAGTTGCGAGTGGTCTGCATTCTGAAAAAAATAAAACCACTTCTATATGCACGCCTTACCACATACCACAGCTACAGATTTATTTAAGCTATGTTAATAAAACGCTAGCAGAAGGGCTCATGTTAAGCAGCACTGGTCAGAATTACTGAAATAGAATTAGTGCAATAATGCACTTCCAGATTTCTAGTTTCAGTGCATTTTCCATCTGGAAAGAAAATCCGGAAGCCAAAAAATTCCCAAATACCTTCGTCTTCATCTTCAGCTTCTTCCGCCTCCATTGGATCATATTCTTCTTGATTATTGTCATCTTCAGTTTCTTCTTCATCTTTGGAATCATCTTTCCTTTTCTCTTCCTTCTGTAACAGAAGTTCCTAAAAATTAATCCCGTCAGAACTGAAAAACAGCAAAGTTTAAAACATCACCCTAGCACTCATTCTAAATTTGAGTATGCTTGTGTTTAGTCACTTAAAACCACACACACTCAAATCTAAGTGGTAAAGGTAAACGAGGGGAGAGAGGGAGAGATGTTTAAAATAATCCTCAGATAAATCTGTAAAACTTCGGAAAGACTGAATGAAACTTAAACAGATTAACGAGTCAGATCAATGAACTAACACTATAAAAACTAAGTTTGAGAACGCAACAACAAAATGAAAATCAAGTAACAGTTTAATATGGAACCAGACAGGATAGTACTTCAAATATAAGCTAATACAGACCTTCTTTTCATCTTTATCTTCTTTTTTATCTTTATCATCTCCAGATTTTCTTCTCTTAGGTTTCGGTTCATCATTTTCTTCTTCTTTTTCCTCCTTTTTTTCTTTTCGTTCATCTTTTTTGCTTTTTTTGTCTTTTTTGTCCTCCCTTTCTGGGAGGGAAATCAGTGCTTTATAAATTCTGACACCAAAATCCCTCTGAAGCATTTCATTGAAGAGTTCTGCAAACAATGAAACCTGCACATAAAGAATGAGAATTGCCAAAGTTTCAATGCGCACATTAAATATTTTTACACTTCTGATTAAAAAAGTAACGAGGTGCTATCTTAATTTTCACCATGTCAGAGTTTCATGCATTTGATACTTCTTACCATCTGTTTTGCACATGCAAACCTTAAAGAACTTTATATTTCTCTCCTGTATCACAGTAGTTTAGGACCTACACTAGCTGTACAAATTATAATCTCTGTTTCTTCCGGATATTACACCTGATTACACTGCTATTATAAATCTGCTACCAAATACTGGATTGCTTTTTCTAGGTCTTGCACAACAAAATTAATTTTACATTAAGCTTTACTTTATCATGCTATCATAAATTTAAGAAAACCACGATTACCACAGAATTAAAAAGAAAGAACTATAAACACACGTGCACATGCTAGGCAGCATTTCTTTCCTTCAACACAACATCACAATGCATAGCTCAATAAAAAGTTGCTTTAATATACTAGCACAGCTAAATTACCTCAAAGGAATGTTCTTTATTATCCTCCAACCTATAGTCCAGAAGAACACTGAGTGACATTATACTACAGTCAAACTTCCCACTCTTTGCTGCCCAGTTAGGATGCACAATGATGGCTGGTTCATCAGGCAAGATGTACCGTCTCTCTCGTCGCTGACGTTCCATTTCTTCCTGACGTTTTCTTTCCTCTTCCTGAAGAGGCAAAGAATAACACAAAGCATATTCCCAAAGTTGCAGCTTCTATCTATGTTAGATTTTAGGACTCACTGCTTTGAAGAAAGAGAAGGAAAGCTTAAGACTGCTAAATGTAAGGCAGATAACCGATAGATAACAGAAATTACACCAGTACCCACAGAACGTATTCCACATCCATTGCCAACACAAACCTAAGAGTGAAGATTGGAAACTTGAGCAACACAAAGCAGGACATGCCATGCTGTTTTAACCTCAAAGCAATGAGCATCTTCCAACTATTTTGTGGTGCTAGGTGCAGCATGTTCACTCAATACTGGAAGGAACAGAACTAATTCACTTCAAAAAATGGTAGGTAGATCAGCAAAGGAGTTAGAGATCTGGAGGAGCGTTTCATTTATTCTGAGCAGCACAGGGAAATCTCACCGTATCTTATTTCTCACATAGGAAGACTAAAGTTTATTTGATAATTTCCCAAAGTTATCCAGCACTGCTTCAACAACTAGCAGAAAATTTTAAACTCAAATTTTGAGTATGGGAAACGGAGTTTACAGAGACACCCTTAGTGCAAATTTAAATAAAGGTTAAAGGTAAAATACCAAACAGCTTATCGATTGCCAAGGCGAGAGCATTGAAGTCTTACAAGTACATAAGTCATGGCAAAGCTTTTGCTCTCCTAAAGACAAACAGTTAAATCTTCCTGCTCCTAATCATAGAAGGAAGATATCACAAGGGATCCTAAGACTGTTCAGCTCATCCAAACTGTGGAAGAAGGCAGCAGCTGAAAGAATTAGTAAGCACATAACATAGCCTCTGCTCCGTTGACAAGGAAAAGGTTTACACAGATGTCCAAAATTCCAAATTATCCCATACTAGTTAGCAGGTAAAAATACACAAAAATGCAGGTTTAAAAGCAATTAATGCAATGTTTTCCATGCATTTATGCCCTTTTGATGTAGCTGGACTTTGGCATTATTGCACAGATCTTGCTCACCCTCAAGAAATATAAAAACAAATTTAGCAGTACTGAAACTATCAGCTACAACACTGAGAAACTTCACTGCATGGGGTGTTTATCCAAAAGTGAAAAATGAAGTTTGATGATACAGAAAAAACAACCAAAACAAGAGCCATGTGAAAGAAGTGGACTGTTTGAGATACTATAACCTTTTACAGACCGAAATAAACATTTCCACAGTAACTCCCTATAGCTTGAACATCAATAAATACAAATAGAACTAAGCAGCTACTTTCCAGATAGGTTTAAGAATTTAAGATCTCGTTAAATGCATTCACACGTTTGCAAATGAGCATTTTTGGGGAAGTTTGGAATTTTTTCCTCTTATTTTTACTGTCTGACATTAATTCAGTCACCTTTAGGGCAGTTGCATATTTCTGCTGACTTTGCTGACCCAAGAATTGAAGCTTGCCAAAATTTCAATCTAATTTAGCGTCTCAAATTACAGCAAGAGTTCCCAGCGCAGCCATCTGAGAACTATAAAATAAGGCATAGTCCTGTACTTTTTATACTTATATATTTAAACCAATTTATATCTATATTTTTATGTATTTATGTATATTTAATAAGACTTAAACCAAATATATCCAAAACCTAACCTCTTTGTCATCTTCAGATTTCCTATCCTCCTCCTCTTCCTCTTCTTTCTCAGACTTCTCTAGCTCCTTTTGCTCTTCTTTTTGCTCCTCTACTTTCAGTTGCTTTGTCAGTCGAGCTATCAACTGAGATTTCAGTCCTTTAGAGCTAAGAGTTCGACTTTCTAATTCTTTGCGAAGGTCATTTACCTGGTAAATAAAAGCTCTGTAAGTGGTATCAACCAGTGACATTGCAAAACACGTGATTAGCAGAAAAGGTGAAGTAAAAATCAACATCACTGAAAAGTCAAGTGTATTTTTTTTAAATCTCTACTGAGTAGCACCAGTATGTACCGATACAAATTATTACGTTTATAATCATTTGCTCCTTAAAGACCCCTTTTTTAAGGGTTTCATAGAGGCAGGGAAAGATTTGGTAGTTTAAGGCTATTATCTCCTTTGTGGAAACTTTTTATTATGTCTCCTGACATACATTTGCATCTCATTATTGCCTTTTTAAACTAACACTGAACTATTTTAGGCTCCACATTTTAAATGTGAATAGAGATGACCAGATTAACGCAGAACTTTCATTTTCCAGTTAAACTGCAACATATGCACAAGCTTTAATTACACAAAGTTCAGAAGTCACAAAAGCTTCAATTACCCACGATCACCTACTCAAATAGTCTCACTCTTTACATTGTGATCCCATACGTAATACTTATGCAAGGAACAAAAAACACAACTAAATTTTTCTCCTTGGTTAAGGGAACGACAGCTGTATTTCAGATTCTGCTTTAGAAAAGAAAACGCATGATGGAATCAAGTTTAGAAATGTAGTTACCTTCATCGTTTTTGGATCCAGTTTAGACCAGTGTGTAGGTGTGGAGATCTCTTTTGCTTCCCCATCATCCTTTTCCTCTTCATCCTGACAAATAAAATTTTAAATTTATCCTTCAGAAAGCTTGAAAGTATTTCAGTAATTTTTAAAACTCTGTTGCTGATCTGTGCAAGGTCACAACTGTTTCAGACAGTCTTCTCCTAAAGTTATTGTTTAGACAAGTTCACACACACATTCTACCACTTCATAAATGATCACAGTGCCACTCAGCCAATACAAGCCAGATCTGTGGAACACAAAAGGGTGATAAGCAACACCACAAAGAATATCGGGGTTACACAGACACTGCCGGTCTCCATTAACCGCACAGTGTGTGATCTTCCCCAGGTTTTAAATCCCCAAAGTTACTCTCTGTTCAGTCAGACCTTCCCTCAATCCAAGATGCTGATCAGCCACGTGGCCTGAAATTCAGATGTTTCAGACTAGTGTCTGGTGAGTTTCAAATATCACAATTAGAACTGGCCACAGGAGAGAATTTAGGAATTTTAGAAAATGGCAAAATGTTTGAAGACAGCTATTCATGAACTGCATCTCACTCAACAACTGGTCCCAGATTCCAGCAACTACTTCTATGATAAAAATAGTTCTGCGCATCGTAAGCACAATTTAATTCCATTTGTGATATCAGCATACACAGTTAAAGTTAGTAAACTAGCTGAAATAAAAATAAAAACCACCATTCACTACACTGCTGAAAGCTGGTTTACCAGTCATTGTTACCAGTTATGTTCTTCCTATGTATGTATGTTGTGTAGTATGTGATGTGCATTTTGTGCCTGTGTTCCTGTGCCTGTGAGAAGCAGAAATAGAAAAAGGGATTAGCGTTCAGTGCCTGTTCTCCATCAGCCTCCTTGCGTTCACCCTGAAGCTTCTCGACCAGCTGCTGCTTGTATCCTCGGGAGAGGGTTTCCCACTCTGAGCGGGTGGGAAGGCAATGCCAAACATCCGGGAAAAATAAAACCACTGTCTCCACATGAGCTGGAACCGTACGCCCCTTGTGCGTCTCCTCAGGGCGATGGTAGCGAATCTCTGCAAAACGGTACCTGTTGCAAGGGAAGAAGCATGTTGGAAAAAAAATTCTACAATACATTTTAAAGAGCCTAGATCACTTGTAGCACATCAAGTAAAGAAATTTTGCTGCAAGACCTTGAAGTTTGTCTAAAGAAAAAAATTATGGAAGCCATATTTTCTCTTTTGGCATGTTTGTAAAGATGCATCGCAATTGGAAAGGAAGACAACTGCCAAAATCCTGTTTCATACTACTTATTTAGTATACACAGGTTTAACGTGCAAATAAGAGGCACTGAAGTACATGAAATTTAGCACACAACAGACATTTTTGTGATATTAATAAAGTTACGTTAACGCGGGACAAGTAAACTCATCAAGAGAAAATATGGCTATATAACCAACAGCTAAGTATTTACAAAAGAACAATGAAATGAAGTTCTCTTGGCGATCTTCTTCAGCTATGTACAAAATGAAAAATATTTTCAACACACATTCATTAAAAATTACAGCATAACAAGTCAGAGTAAATTCAGAATCTTTAATGAGTCCTTAATACATTATTCAGCAAAGTAGGCACCAATCAAACTTATTACGGAAACAGAACACCCTTTGAGTAGTTTACCTGCGCTACCAACAGCAGCTGGCAAGGAAAAAAGAAGTTTTCCCGTCTTCTTTTTTTTCCTTTAATTATTATTTTTTATTTGTTTGTAACAGAAAATACTTCTACTTTACTTTGCAGTACAGTACTTACCATTGTGTGCACACACTTAAGTCAATCCCTGTAAGAGCCTTGCAACAACGAATAGCCGTCTTTATCAGCACCGAAGGGTCCTTCTCTGGATCAGGTCCATCTAGTGATGGGGACCAGTGTCCTCCAATAGCCATAGCTTCATCTTTGCCTTTCATACCCACTAAAAACTAGACAGAAAAAGTCTTCTGAATGTTCCCCTGCTAGGGATAAGAAGTCATCTTCCCAAAGCGTAAAGAATATTTCATAGCACACACACTGAAATCCATGAGCAAACTCTCAGATTATTTTGAAATCTGAAAATGAAAGTCAGTCAAGAAAGAGTTCAGTTATTTTTTTCCACAGACTATTTCGGAAATGGAATAGGTTTAAAACATCATCACTCATTCTTGTTTGCAAGACTTTCCCATCAACTTTCCTTATCGGTAGAGGCTTGTTCCTCTGCAATTAAAACCTTCCTAACACAGAAAACAAACACATAGTAATTTAAATGGTGTCTTAATTCTGATGCACATATTTACAGATGTACCTGCTCAGAAGTGATAAAGCACCGCTACAAAAGATAAGATCACAAGAGCATTGTATCTACAAACTCAATATTCCCACTGGTTCTAGGATGGAGTTTAAATGAAAAACAACAAATATGTTGTCTTGAAATATTATAGCACCTACAGGTTGTTCAGTTTAACAATTGTTAAGTTTCACTACAATAGGTACTGAACTACTGCTTCATTTGTATTCTTGTCACAGCTGAGACCTTAAAAAGGTTTAAACACTTGTAAAAAAAGGCTAATTGAAGTTATTAATGCAAATAGGTTTCTCCAAACACCTATGTTGAGTGAGTTGAAGAAAACACTAAGTATGAAAGGAACGAAGATAAAACTCCATTAAATTGGAAAAAGAAGTAAAATCCGAACTAGATCTTTTCAGAGTGGAAATAAAGTCAGTTAGCTGCTTACAAACTCTTCCCTTTTTGGCATAACCAACCTTCATTGCTAAGAGTATCTGGCGTATTTACCTTTACAAGTCTAGCAGGATGCTGAAATCCATCACGAAGTTCTTGGGGATCTTCAGCCAGAGCACAGGACTTGTGATAGAGGTCCTCCATACTAGGGCTAGCCATCAACATCACCTGTTGTGTAAATCAGGTCAGACTTGTGAAGGTCTCCCAATATAACTGGTAAACAATGACCAAAACTTGTGTACCCATACACACCTATGCTTTCCTTAATATCACAAAATATCAGGATAAAGTAAATAGAAATCACAGAACTTGAGCTTAAAATGTCCTCTCTCAGTCCCTCACTATTCCATATGCGTGCCACGTGATCTTAAAAAAATCAACTGAAAGCATATAAAGCAACATGCAGACTGCTGTTCTTCACATTTCCACTATAAGCCAAATAGCTTATATTAAGAAGTACTGGGTACATTCCTAGTTTAAGTAACAGACTTCTCCCATTTTGTTGCAATCCCAAGAGCTGGCTGACATTCACCTGCACCTTCTTAGCAATCCCACTGGCCCCGCCAAATCTAACAAGCTTTCTTAATAACCTAAATAGCTTAATATTATGAAACAGAAAGCTGCTTTCTCATTTAAAGATTGTATTTTAAAGCTCAACTTTCTGAAAGAGTTGCATAGGTAGAATGAAAAAAAAAAAAAAAAAACACAAAACAGTACACCTGATATTTTAGTCAAGGCTTTTTTTTTTTTTTTTTTAAACAGTCAGTACACTAAGACTTTCTAAAATAGAGTTTTGTTTCTAAATCTAATTGATTCAGAAATTTCAGACTTATTTTAATTGAAGAGCTATCACAGGAAAGGGTTTTAGGAACTGTTCAGATAAAAATTGCCTAAGAGATGTATTCAAAGATCCTGCAGCTTTGTTTCCTGGGTGCAGAGAATACAAAAGTATCTCCGTAAAAACAAGATTTAGGACAGCTCTAGTAGCAGAAAAACCGATTAATTTCCATCATAATTCTTCAAGTTCAATCTACTAGCTGTTCACTAGAAGGTTTTAAATACTGTATTTTGCTCAAATAAAAAAAACCAGTTCAATTATATATATATTTTCTCACCCTACTGGCAAAAAAAAAAAAAAAAAAAATCTAAGGAGCAGTTGTAACAGCAGCAACTGTACAAACCTTAGCACTGTAGAGATGATCAGCATCAGGTGGATCGAGGACAGCAGCATTTTTATCTATAGGGTCTACTTCTCTATGCATTACATAGAAGTTACAGTAGTTTCCCAGTTGAAATGGTCTAGACATTGGGAAAGCATCCACCCATGTAAATTGAGCATCGAAGAAATCACTTGGGATATACAAGTTCTGGTAACGCCTCCTCAACTCCATCATATCACAGCTGCGGCTGAAACACACAACAGTATTTGAAAGGTACAGCAATAAAAAGTGTTAAGAAAAGCACATAATTATAAGTATAAATATTCCTCTTAATTGGAGACACGTTAAAGAGTAATATATCTAATGAGTCAGGTATTAAAAAAACAACTATTAAACATTCCTCTAATAAAGGTGTCTACAAACTAGGGAATACTCGTTAAACAGTAAGGTTATAAATCCGTTTTGCACTAACACCAAAAGGTTAACAGAGAGCCCACAACATTTCACTCACGATTCTCAGCCATGAAGTGTCGGATGCTATTTTGAAGTCAGGATCATAACGCCCGCTAAATACATTTGCTGACACTTCCCACGGTAATTTGTACCCACTATTAAAATGAGATCTTTAAGTGAAAATCTGGTGTTATAAACATACCAGTCCAATGAAAACTTAGAAAACTGAACCGTGTAACGAGGAACAACACGTCGCGGTCTTCGGGGCGACCTCTCCCTCTCTCGTCGAGGCGATCTCTCTCTGGAGCGTTTTCTCTGCGGGGATCTTTCCCGAGATCGACGCCTCTCCCGATCTCTCTCACGGCTTTAAAAGAAAATGCATACATGCTAGCAACATGCAAAGCACGCGTGTAACACAAAAAGCTTTCTACCACAAAGGAAGCTAGATTTCTCAGGGACGACTCACAAAAGGGAAAGGAGAATTTGCTGAAAAAAAAAAAAAAAAACCAAAAACACGATGAGGAATTTCTTTACAAAAGAGACTGATAAATCCAATTATTTTATTTCAAACAGGTAAGAACTCTTCACTGAGTTCCATTTAACTAATGTTATCAGTTATCTAGTGCTACAAACGGTTGTGCATATCACTGTCCCAGCCTAGAGAAAGCAGCTCAGCTTTCTTAGACTAGATTATAATCAGAGCAGGCTACAAAGATCTGTCACCAGCACACCTCCTGTCATCTTTTCGGTTTGGCATAGGATCTCCTCCTCTGTCATTCCTCCCAGAAAATCTGGATGGTGGGTCCAATCTCCGAGCCGGTTGAGGCTGTGAAACTAGACGGACAGGGGGCTGTAACAAACCACCTGGAACAAAAACGTACAGAATCAGTACCTAGCAGAGGACAACTGCGTAAGTCCCTAAAAACACTGCCACTTCACTGTTGTTTCCTTTGTGTACATGTATGTTTTCTAAAACATCTCTAGAGTCAAACTGATCTATTGATTAACAGCGTTCCCACCAAGAAACTCTATAGACCTTTGCTTTTATTCACTGATACAAGTTTAGCCTCTAGAATTTATTTCAGGAAGCAAAACTGCTTTAAAAGTGTATTTTTAACACAGAAGTTAATACAAATCTAAGCATTTACTAGGGTAACTACTATATACCTAAACCTTCTCTTAGAAAAGTAACGCTTTTAAGACAGGTATATCACATACTCAAAAAATAAAGAAAACCTACAACCTATTTACCATGTTTTTTACCTGTGAATAGCAACTAGCTTATTACTCCTGTATCATCTGATTATCCTGGCATGTCAATTCCCAAACATACAATTCTGCTGGCTCAAGACAATACACACTTAACTGATTATAAATAGAGCAAATAAACACTGAAGAACAACCAGGACCAATTAGACTGTAATAAGCACTTATCCAAAACAGTTCTGCTTAGATGATGCCCTCTCCTTGCTTTTCTTGTGGGTAGGATGACAATGCCTTGATTGTCTTATCATCAATTCTATTACTGATTTGTCAGTCACCCAGAGATCAAATGATAACAGACTTTGTTTCAGATCTGCCATATTCAGTAATTTTTATTTTCATAAGTGTCAATTTGGCTGACTGAAATGAATAAAATACTAATATAGAAATAACAGTTTTAAGAACATCATTATGCAAAACCTGACTTTGCTGAACATTCCAAATGGTGCTGAAGAACTACAACACTACCACAATTTTCAACTCTCCCCGTTGTCTGCTAAAGTATCAGAACAAAAACTACACCAAATTTACTTTCAGATTATGACATCTTAGTAGGAATGACAGGAGTCTGTAGGAATGTCACTAACCAGGTGACTCTTGAGCTAGTAGTGGAGGCAATGCACCATGCATATAGTTGCAAAAAGATGCATATTCTAACTGAAAAATTATGAACCTGTCCTTCTGTGGAATTCTTTCCACATTACTTCAACTGTTACTTCAGACTTTGCACTGACAAAAAAAAATCACACTAAGCACAGTAAGAACTAGAACAAGCTTTGCATGCTGAAGGAGCACCTTTTTGCTGTGGCTGCTGCAGCAATGGCTGAGGCTGTGTCTGAAGCAGAGGTGTGATTGAAGCTGCCGATATCTGCGCCTGCAGCAAGGACTGAGGCTGAGGCTGTGCCTGAACACCGAACGCCGTCTGCTGCGCAATGGGCTGAAGAACTGCAGGAGGTGTCTTGAGTAATGGTTGAGCCTGTGTCTGGTTCTAATAGCAGAAAAGAAAATGAGTTGTGAAGGTGCTTAAACCAGAAGAGGTCAGTAAAAGATACACTGGGCAACCCTCCTACCTGATTTGGAAGTGTCTGGATCCTTTGTGCATTCCATTTGAACGGCATATTAGGATTGTAAGTAGCTTCCACTAAAACTCTGTCACCCACCTGAGGTGTCTTTCCTTTAACAGCACTGCAAATATTGCAATAAGCATACTGTGAGTCTTATTTAGCTACAGAAACTATTTTTACATTTATAAGTTATGTTTGAAGTTGGGGAAAGCAGATAAAAGTTCACAAAGAAGGCTTAAAGGAAGAAAGGTACAAGGTACACTCAGTTTGGAGTATGAGAAAAAATGTTTTACCTGCCCTTGGCTCTAACACAAATTCCTCAACTATACTGTATTAAGACAGACAGATAGCAAAATGTATGCATTTAATCACCCACAAATTCTGCCATTTCATATTATAAGGAGCTCACTATCTTCTGCATCTCTTAACTTTGGATTCTGCATTAAGAAAACTCAAAAATTCACATAAGGAACTCAGATCTACTGTCTACTAACTCAGCATCTGACTCGGTGCTGACTGAGAAAAGCTAACTGCAGACATTGTGAGTTGAGTCACAGAATTGTAATGCAGTAACATAAACCTATTCTCTAGCAAGGGCAGCACGGAACACATCAGCAGACAAGTGTTTGCACCTTACCTAAGTTGAAAAAAGACATCTTCATCCACAAAACCAAATGTATCATGCAGTTTAGTAACAACCCCAGTGAAGACGCGCTGCTTTTGCGGTTGCGTTTGCTGCTGACTTGAGCGGGGCGCTGGGTAAGAAACTGTTATCTGGGCTGCTGGTTGAGGAGTAGATAGGCTAAGACTGGTAGGCAGTGCAACAGCTGGCTGCAAGCAAAATAAACAAAACTATGAATCACCTAACCAGATGATACATCTACAAGGAAGTTTTTAACCAATGTAGAGAAATACTTATGAAATCTCTAGAGCAACTATTCTGAACAGAGATTTTCAGAAGGTGGAAGTCTTTATTTCTTTTATTTTTGAAGATAATGATCTTTCAACTTTGAATGGAGTCTGGCTTTATCCTTTAGAAAAGTCAACTTTCTCAAAATATTAACATTGTCTAGAAAAAAATGAAGACTTCACTATCGTTTGTAAATAACCCATACAGTGGGTTGAAGAGAGAGAAATGCTAACTCTGCTATTAAAACATGCTTACAGATCACTCCCCAGTTGTACCCCAACTATTTATTCCAAGTAGGTTAAAGGCTGAGGCTAACAGAGCCCTTCCCTAGCCCAACAAATTTAAGTGCTTGTCTTCTTATTAAAACACAGTAGAAGACTGAAATTAAGTAAACTATTTTTACCTCATTTTTTTTCTAAGAATGATTATGTTAAACGTAAACAGTACTAGAACCAATGCAAGTGCTAAAATGGTTGTATGTTCAACCTTCTCAAGCTCAGCAAGACTCTCTGTAGACCTCTAGTATTCATACTGCAATAAGGTTAGCACAAAGTTAAATTCCTCTTTAAAGGACTTTCCCCGTTACTGCAAAACAACTGAATACTTGAAGTTCAGAAAAAAAAGAAGTATTCAACATACATTTCCTTCAATATGAAGGAAAAGCAGTTGCCATTAAACTTTTGAAACCAAGGCTATGCATATTTTAACATCTGGATAAAATAAATCTATACCAATAAGATGGCCACTCATATTAGTTCATTTTACAGATTGAAATGCTCAGGAAGTCAGAAATTTGTGCTCTTGCATTATCTGTGTTTGGGGGTGAAGACCAAACAATAAAACCAAACTAACCTGAGTTAAAATGGTCTGCTGAGGTTGCTGCAACTTAAAATAAATAAAGTTATAAATTAATTTTATATGCTTAAGGAAACTGTACAATTTCACCTCCTCTTTATAAGTAAGAGCAGTTTTTGCTTAATCTGAGTCACTAAAACTTTGGGGGTTCGGTCATTTAAGCAGATTGCATATTCATAAAATTGTGTGCATTTGATTAATTGTAACACTGTGCAATTCAGATTTATTAAGTAAGCAGACGTTTCCTTGCAACTGAAAGTTAACAGGAATATAAAAAAAAGTTTTGGCAGCTGGAGAAGCTTAGGCCTGTAATCCCCATGTCCTTTTAGTCTTTTTCAAAGTCCTGTAAATTCAAAGACCATGAAATATGTAAAAGGGAACTTTTTTTGGACAGCATATTTCCAGCAGTTAAAATACATGGCCCTGATTAGAGCAAAGTTTAGAAGGAATCGCGTACACATGGAATACTACGTATGTTTTATTTTCTTTTTGCATTAAGGTAGGCAGGCTTCCGTTCTGGATATATCTCTCCAAGTTTGTAAACTTCAAGCTCTCTTTCACTACACAAAATGTTAATCACTTTAATAACTTCCCACGTGAGGATGTTTTTGTAGACAACTCCTACAATACACACAACCAACATTATTTTTCAAGTTTGTGATGTACACAGTAAGAATCAGACAAACCTGTTGCTGTACACTATAGAGAGTCTGCTGAGGCTGTGAATATTGCTGAAACAGATAAAAGCAAAACATTTCATGAACAGGAAGTATTATTAGGCCCAAAATATCAAATCCAATTAACTGCTAGACATGTTTGAGATAAAAACTATTCAAATGTAACAATAGAATATAGAAATAGTATCAATATGTACTACTTTTATAACAAATATTCTTCATCTTTAGACTGGATTTTGACTGGACTTCTCAGCCAAAGCTTTACATTAGCACATACAGGAGAATCTGCACAAAATCATGAAAAATGACATCAAGTTACATATGGTTACTGGGGATATTTGCAATTGGAGATATTCAGCTTAGGTGTGGCAGAACTCCTTTTCCTGGACTGCATTCCATAGCCAACAGTCAGCACCTCCACAGCCAAAATTCCCACCTTCTCCCATTGATCCATCTGTCAATAGCTGCAGACCTACGATCCTACTGGTTTTGTTTGTTTGTTTTTTAAAGTCTACAAAACAAAGGTAAATATTCCCCCATTTTCTTTGCTTATACATACTTCTGCTTCACAAAGCCAGTGTTTTATATTTCTAAGTTCCTAACAACCACAAACGCTCTGTTCTTTACCTGCTGTAAGGCAGCCGCTGCAGCTGCCGCCTGCTGCTGCAAAGCGGCCGTCTGAGTTAGCTGGTAGTTGGCTGGCGTTTGCGTAGTCAGCCCTGCCGCGGCCAGCGCCGTCTGCTGGGTGTATATTGTAGGAGAGGCTCCAAGCAGCGACGGCTGCTGCACACCAAGAGCAGCTGCAAGGAGAAGGCACACATCAGCACCAGGAGTGGCTTTAAACAGATTCACTTTCTCGCAGTGCTATTAGACACAGTACGTGATGCTTTATTCCTCAGTCAAGCTCCTGAAGTACATAATCCCACTTGGGAAAAAAAACAGTGTAAGGGATCACACTCTCTTTTACTAAATGTATTTACAAATAGTACAGTACAGCAGAGGCACGGAGACTTGAATTTCCTTTTCTCTTAAGTTGCATATGACTGCACAGCTATAGTAACTGTCAGCCCCGTCTCTCACCTGCTCCCAACACATACATTCAAGAAAAGATGCAGCGTGTTTCACGCTTTGGATGAGCGCAGTAAGGATTGTTGCTCTCTTCTGCACATCAATTAGCATTTCATTCTGAGGGCGCGAGAAATCATAGAATCACAGAATCACAAGGTTGGAAACGAACTATAAGATCATCCAGTCCAACCACCTTACTGTAGCAACTGTCTCCTTACTGTGGCAGCAGCTCTGGGGTGAGGTTTATAGAACGTGTGCTCCGCAAATGCACAAGGCTTGGCTTCACTCAGTGCTGTCTTTGTCCCAGAACAAACTGAATTTCATAGCTGTAGGGGCTGGTAGAGAGTGAGCAGCTCTGTAACAACAGGGAGCTTCATCACTCCTCACGCATAAAGGGAGCCAGCCACGCTGTCTCCTGTCTGTGCTGCACAAATCCACACCGTACAGAAGGAAAAAAGTAATAATTTTATTGTCACATCAGCTTTTAATTCACTGTGGAATATGAAGTAAATCATAAGCAGCAGCTATCCACGTGGTTTGTCTCTTCCAACGATTATGTTTTATTTAAGGAACTTCTAGGTACAGAAAACACCGTAGAATGCAAATCTCAGTAAAGAAATGCAAACCCATCTGGAAACCTGCTCCACCTACAGCACGAGTTTGTCAAGCAAGCTACGTTCAACTGTGTGATCAAATATCATTTAAGCAAGCTATCAGTGGTTCACGTGCTTCAACAGAACTAAAGAGAAGCTCGGCACAGAAGCATGCTGCCAGCAAAAATGGGTCAGCCAGCCACCTTCAGAACATTCAAGGTGAACAGGGCTACTAAAGACACAATGATATTAAGAGCACATACACTGCATTCTTCCTGTGGAGTCACACTCCACACTGTTCCTGACCCCAAACGAAGCTGTCATTTCTGACCCACAGATGCAGTAAGACTGCTTTGTGCTTAGTAACCAACAGAAAATACACAGGTGCTGTAATCAGCATAACAAATTCTGAGTGAGGCAATCCCCTCTTCATACTGTTCTCTGCAGGAGGGTAAAAATACTTGGAAAACAAGTTGATGACATTAAGCATCTTACAATTTTGGAATGAAATCTGTAAGAAACCCATTAAGAACCATGAAAATAATGATCACTGCTATGATTTATATCAAATATTTCACATAAGTATTCCAGGAAGTAAAACTATTTTAACAGTGAAATCAACCATTCTACAGTACAGCAGAATAGCAGTATTTCCAATACGATGCCACTTTCCCCCTGGAAAATTCCAACCTTCACTTGGCTTCAGAAGCCAAGTAAACCAAACGTGGGTCTCCTGCCAGGACGGGCCCTGCACTGCCTCCATCCTCACACCTACTGCCGCTTCTCCCTCTGCCAGTTCCAATTACAACCCAAGTTCCTGACCATCCAGAAGCACACTCTCACCAATGTCTTATATAACACACCTTAAACAGACCATAGATCTAATCAAAATGCTCTGCTGATGTTATCCTGGAATAACTTCCACTTTTCTTGTCTAATATTACTTTGCTGGCTCATTCAGGACAAAAACAAACCGCCAAATGCATTATTCTTTCACTTCCAAACGCTGAACAAAAATTCCTATTAGCACATGAGTTCACTTAATGCTACTGACTTTGAATCTGTTTGACTACGCTAGCTACCATCATTCACTCTGAAGTTTATTCTAAATCACCTATGGCCAAATCTGAGTCCTAGGCTGCAGCTCAAACATCCTTCTATCTCACAGAAATTTCTACTGTTACAAACAAATTTTATTTATTTTTTTTTAACGCAATATTTAACAGTTCCTCTTGCTTCTCAATTCCAGCAGTAAGTGACATAGATCTATGTGTGACAGTAAATAAGCAGCCTGCCTACCAAGGGCTCTGGATGCCTCTCAGAATTGACAGCAAATGTGACTTCCCACCACACACTTGTCCTTCACCAACACTTCTCTTAGTCATCTTATAGCAGCCACCAGCAACAGGGCACAACTGTTGCATTAGGTCTTGATATAGCAATGAAGACAACGCTCATCAGCCAGGACTTCCCCGGGACCACAGCTGCACAAAAACAGGTTCCAAAACACAAGGGGGACATCTCAATCCTGAAGATAGCACATGCTAAGCACCGTTCCATCAACAAAACACACTGAGAGAGCAGGAAGGTATCTGAGGAATTCACGCATCATCACACGAATCAGAAGTACTTAGAACAAGCACTTTGTTTTATCTAGAAATTTCACATTTTTAATTTCCTACCTTTCAAGTTTCTGCAATAGCTACAATCTATGCTTTAACTATTCTGAAGCAGCATAGCAGGGACTTCATTCTGTTTTCAGTTATGCAATGCACGAAACCATTCCACTAGACAACAACTTCACCAACGTGGCTCGTCAGAGTCTCTCCTCACCAGGCATTTACTGGCCTCTGGAATTACCAGTCTTCTAACACCAGAGGCACAGACAGCAATTAGTAAATAATTGTCCCAGAACAATCCCAGGAACACTTCATTACATGGTATGTAACCCTACAAGTACCTTAGAGTGATGTACTTTAATTATTAAGTCCAAACTAGTATAGTGACTTCTTCACCAGAAATGGCCAACACACTATTAAAGTCAGCAAGAGGAAAAAAAAAAATCCTCCTGAAATTATCTTTTTGCAACAATCAAATTGATTTTGCAATATAATCAGGCGCCATTTGTGAACAAAATTTAGGAAAAGCTCCACATCACACAGCTTGCATTATGAAAACCAGGATTTCTTTCCTCAACATGCAAGCACCCTGATGCTTTGGAGAAGGAGCCCAACACTCCAATAAAAACAGCTGCCATTCATAAACCTGTTTAACAGCTTTTACAAAATATTGGTATTTCTTTTTCAGTCTGTTCATGAACATAAAGATTTACTCAAGCCAGCCTGCACAACTTCTTGATCTCAGCTGTAGGTGAGAAGCACCGTGTGCCAGTCAGCACCCCCGATCAGCAGAGCAGCCCAACAGACAGGCAGGCACACCTCCGTGCTGAAAGCTGCAGGAACGAGGGCTGCTCAACTGCAGCTCAGAGCTGAAGTGCTTCAGCTCTCAGCAGACCAAGGAGCACATGTTTTTCAGAAAGGTTTCTTGCACTCCCTGTCACAAATCAGGACAGCCAATAAAGAAGGAAACTCTGTGTACATGAGCACTACAAATGGAGCAGGGTGGCAGTATCTCAGTGACTGGAATTAGTAATAAAGCCAAGAATGACAGAGGACACAGACGTGCCAACT
Organism: Lagopus leucura; assembly: GCF_019238085.1. Taxonomy (NCBI): domain Eukaryota; kingdom Metazoa; phylum Chordata; class Aves; order Galliformes; family Phasianidae; genus Lagopus; species Lagopus leucura. Next base: position 10,271,428 of record NW_024962255.1, on the reverse strand, counting down.
GTGTATAGCAGCAGGAACAGGAAGGGACCACAGAGAGCGATGTAAGGAGGTAAATGCTTTCAAGTGATCGCGAAGGACACTGGAAACACTGCAAGAAGATGGCAGAATTGCAGTTAAACATTAGTCTTCAGAGGCTGCTATGTTAGCATCAGGTGCTCCTGGATTAGACGAACAGCTGAAAATCCCTGGAGATTCCCTGTCCTCATTTAACTGGTGAAACATCTCACACAGCAGCAACTGATGGTCCTATCCCAATTAAATTCTGCACTTCGTTTAATTGAAGGAGGCTGAGAAGCAGGCTAACCAAAGGTAGAGCTGCAGGAACAGGACTAGGGATCAGAAGTCAGGCTGTGCCTCCAGTGCCCACACTCCACCCACTGTCTGCCCAGTGCCCCTTCTGGTCCTTACCTTGGGAAGTGTAAGATGGCTGCTAGCTACTCTCTCCAGATTTGTGTGGCCTTCCCTCCACAGAAGCATGGAGCCAGCCCTCAGGCCAGCCTTGTATCCACCTCCCTGATGTGCTGGCTGCTGAGAAGGCCCCAGCCCCGAGGCTGCTGTCCTTCAATTCCTCCAAGGTGGCACCAAGTCAGACACCACAACCAACGGTAACATCTGTCTCTCCCATGCTCACTACAGCTGCCCTTGCCTATTGGTAAGCAACTTCTCAGAGGAGTGGCACCACTTGAATGAGGGAAGCACAAGTTATTCAGAGAAATGAGGAAAACTGCACGCAGACAGCTGGTGGGGCACAGCAACAGCAGAGGCAAAGGGCTGCACAGGGGTAACCTGGGACTGCATGCAGCTGAGGTCACAGGTGAGGGAGGCAGTGTCCTTAGGGTATGCCTTCAGGCTGGAGTTGCATCCAAAGGAAAAACTGCAGATGGAGTAAGTCAGGGAAAGCAGAGTCAAGAGAGAGTTGTTGGTTTGTCTGTCCAGGCACACAGCTCCTGTAAATCACAGGTGTGCGTCCTCAGCTTGTGCTCAGAACTCAAACCCTGACCAGGGAGGGATGGCACGTTGCTTCAAATCAAACAGGAGTAAGACTCCAGGGATAATGAAACAAAAAACAGACAATTCTTTATCCTGAGTCCTCGAAGATGTTCCACATCTTTTTTTTTTAAAACCATTATTACTACTATTCACATCAGGCAACTTGTAATATTAAGGAAAGTTTGTATAAAAGAAAAAAAGCAGCCCTGAAGTTCACCACACAGCAAGCTTCACGTTTCTGGCTCAAAATCCTCAGCACTATAAAACAACGTGAAAACAAAATATAGCTTGTTAAGTTTTCAAAAATACCGTGCTGCAACCAAAGAGGCCTCTCAGGTAAAGCAAAAGCACCCCGATACCAGCAGGGCGATGTCTCTGGGTTCTAGGTTGGTGTTAAATATATATAGATATACAGGCACACACACGCATATATACAGCTGCTCCCCACCAAGTAGCAAACTTCAGGGACATCTTCACTGTACAGAGCATGCCTTCTGTATTAATAAGATGAATTACTTTGTAAGCACCAATTTAGGCTGCCCTGGAAATGAAACTCTGGCAGCACTTCAAGAACAGCAGTGCCTTACTGGGGCTGACATTACTTAACATGGAGCAGCACGGTGTGATTTACACACCACTGGATATGAATAACTCGATACCTTGTTTACTTATCCTGTGAATCAATAGAAATCCATCTGCGATTTTACTCATCTCCCCTCACAGAGCAACTGATATTAAGTCAATATATTTAAACATCTATACGGTGTGGGAAGCTGCCAACACGAGCCGTTTATAAAGAACACTGCCGCCTCTCAGGGCTGCGCGCCCGTGGGAACCCGGCGCAGATGCCGTGCAGTCACTGACCTGGCTGGGACACGGCGGTGGCTGTAAACTGAGTGGCCCACGGAGGGTTCTTCTGTCCTCCGAACTGAGCCATGGCGAAAGGCAAAGCTCCCGGCGCCTAGCTTCTGGAACCGCAACCTACGAGAACAGAGCGCAGCTGCGAGCTTTGAAACACACGCAAACAAAAGAAGAAAAAAAAAAAAGAAAAGAAAAAAAACGCGCTCAGTGCCCGCCAGCACGCGGCACCGCGGGAAACACAAACTGCCGCCGGAGAGCCGCCGCGGGCGGGCTGGGCCGCAAAGCAGCGCAGCGCTCCCGGAGCCGCGGGCGGAAAGGGGGGGGGGGACAGAACGGCGGCCCCCGCAAGGTGCGGCACAGCCTCGGGGAAAGCCCGCCGCCACTCCTTCACCACGAGGAGATTTTTAACTAAGACAACACCAGAAGTACAAAGGCAGCAGAAAGAAAGCAGCAGCAACAAAACGCCGTCTCGGCACGGCCGGACCCGCACGCCGAGCCCGGGCCACGGCACGGCCCGATACGGCACGGCCCGGGCGGGAAGCGGCCGCCCGCCTGCCCTCCCCCCACCTCTCCTCTTCCTTCTCCTCCTCTTCCTCCCCTGACCACCGGCGCCATCCCACGCGCCCGCTGTGGCCCCGGCTCCCCCCACTGCTCGCCCCGAGCAGGCCCCACGGCCCAGCCCGCCCCACGCCGGTACCTGAGCGCCGCCCGATCGCGGCCATTGCCGGCCCCTCCGCGCCGCCCGCACCTCCGCTCGCCTCCACCGCGCAGGCGCGCGCACTCCCGCGGGCGGCGCCGAGCAGCGGCGCACGCTGCTGACGTCACGGCCTCCTCCCATACGGGGCGGGGGACGCCCGGCGCGCAGGCGCGGGGCGGAGCCGAGCAGGTAGTTGGGCGCGTGCCCGGCCCGCCGCGAGCGAGACTGTGAGGGGGAGGTGTCGGGCGCCATCTTGGCCGAGGCGGGCCTGCTCCGGCGGGCCACCATCTTGCGGGCGGGACAGCTACTGCGGTCTGGGCAATGCCTCCCTTGCGATGTACGGAGGCGGCGGGCTCGTTCCCTTTGTCCCTTCTTCTCTGGCGTGTGTTAGCGCACCGCCAGACGCTCGTCCCGGCAGCCCGGCCGCCTCCGGGCCCGGCAAAGCCACTGAGAGAGCGGCAAAAAGGAAAGCCGTCTCACGGTATCTTTCTGGCGCGCACGGCAGCTTCACGCCTGCGGGGTGACGGCAGCACATGTGGTGGCAGAAAGCAGGCTGCCCAGGGAGCTGCTCTGGGGCAATTTGCAGTCAGAAACCTTTGCAGTAAGTAGTGTGAGGGCAACGCTCATCTCTCATCCGTCTTTAAATGACGTCGCAAATAGCGCGTTTTCAAGCCAAGTTTACTTTGAGGTGAAATACGCACGCAGGGTGTTACTCGGAGTTGGAGGGCAAAGTCAAGAAGACACTGAGTCAGAGCAGGACTTCACGGTGTTTTATTGTAATTAGAAACAAAAATTAACAGTGAAACGAGATCTTGAGGGACAACAACACAGAGCGGGCTGTCCTGTAGGGGCAGCGGGCTGCGTTGTGCCACAGGAAGGGAGCTAGAGGAAAAGGAGACCGCCACATCAATTCCTCTCAGCGTTTTGTATTCAGTAATACACAAAGACACAGCTGCCTTGGAGCTTACACAGAAGTTTAAATGCTTTTGACCAATCAGTATGGTTCTTCATATTTTAAATATTTCCGTGTTTTAAATAGTACTTATGTCTCTTCCTGATATAACTACATCAAATGCAGTTGCCTTGACTAAGGATCTGTACTCCATGACCCACAAACGATTTAGAAGCTGAAAAAGTGCTATTTAATACTATAAATGGAAAGGACAGCGGCAACATTTTATAAAGCAGAAATTTGTCAGCAAATATCAGGATGCTACAAAGTAGCTCTATTCTTCAGCCCTTGAGGCCAGGGCCTTTCACTCTGAGGATGCCTAGCTCTTTGTCGTGCTCTCAGAGAAAGCATTAGAAGCTCATACAAAAGCCTAGAGTAGAAGATGGTTTCGTGTACTTTCTCCCTTCCGTGTATGCATACTGCAGCCATGACCGGCACATACTGCCGTTGCCCTGTAGAGTACACTCATGACTCCTTTTGATTTTCTTGGGTTCTGTTGTTATGACAAGGAACAGTTTAAATGGGAAACAATGAGGGGAAAAAAAAGTAAATGCTTCTAGGCTTTTTTTTTTTTTTTTTTTTTTTTTTTTTTTTTTTTTTTTTAAGAAAGAAAGGAACAAACAGCAACAACAAAATTCAGGCTTAAATGAATGTTGTGTGTTCTTTTCCCCAAGCCCTAAATATCTGTTAAGTACACCAGACAGTTCAGACAGTTGCTACAGAAACAGAAGACTGGAAAATGTGACAGTTCTACAAGTTAGTTTAATTGGGCAAACTGAGAAAAAGTGAAGAATCAGAAGGTAAAAAGCTATACTGTGTACCTGGCATCCAGCATTCCTGGTGGTTACAGAAATCTGTAAGAACAAGCTGGGTATATTGTGGAGAGAAAAGATGATTTGTAGATACTATAATTAAAGAGCTTTCTATGTGTTCTGGCACGAATGTCACATTTAACAAGGATGACTGCAGAAGACCAAAGGAAATAACTGTGGTATCAGGAAATGCTACATAGCAATAAAATTTCTGGGTGCAAATAGTTATTATTTGGGATTTCTGGTCTTTGACACTCTGCTGCCTAGCTTTGCCCAGGAAAGCTGTGAAGGTGGTCTGTGCTACAGTTCTGAGCAGAAGTTTTTTGGAGTGAAAAATTATGTATCCTTTTTGAACTGATGTTCATTTGGGAGTAAATGAAACACTTACTGCAAAGTGTTTAAAACTAACAGCTTTCTGTCTGTAGTTCTTAAGAATCCATGACTAAAAGAGCTCTCAGAAAAACACCTCTTTGTATGTCACAGCGCAATCATTGAAATAGATACATTTTCCACTGTGACAACAGCAGGCAGCCTTACTGATTCAGCAGTACAAAAGAAACAACAAGTGCACCAAAAATCATAAACACAAGGGGAAGCATGCTGATCTTGATATCGAGTGTAACCAGAGCAGATTTAGATGTGGATTTCACAGGTCTCTAATGAGCATGCTGGTTGTTCAAAACCCTCACGTGTGATGTGCTTTGAGATAGAGGGGTTTCCCCATCAGCCCAGGGATTGTGAAGCTGTGCTGGTTCTGCATATGATGTAAGTTTTACATCTGCACTGATGTTGATATCATCAACATCTGCCACACTGTATTTGTTGTTTAATGCAGTATCTCACCTTCCAGTGAAGGAAAACACACACACACAAGTAAGTCCTGTAATTCACGTTAGAGATACAAACATTTGACTTTAGTGAAACAAACAAATGACTCCAACTTCAGATCTCTGAGAAGTTGAAGCCACAGAAAAATGATGATATACTTGTCATTAAGTAAATCCTTACTGTCTTCAAAGCACCCCTGAGATATCTCCCTACTGTGATTGTATCATGAGATTACCACAAAACAGAACATTTGCTGCTGGGCTTTTGCCGTCTAACAGAGTCACTGGGTATCAGCTGCAAACAATAACTGTCAGTGCCTGGAGAAATAAGTTATACCTGACAGCCTTAGAAAAGCAGAAGTCCTATTTTTGTAATAAAATGAAACAAGAAACTGTTATAACACTTCATCCTTCCTTTGAAAATATGGGCAGGGTTGAGGTTGTTGTAAGGACACAATAAACCATGTGCTTCAGAGGCACCATCTGCACTACCACAGGCTGCTTCAGTATTACTCTACAATAAATCACTGTACATTATTGATATTTCATAGAGAGTAACATGCCAGAATAAAAACGTTTTGGCTGAACAGTTGTTAAATAGTGAACTTCATAGAAAATAAGTTAATAATAACTTATATAACATACTTATCAACCAGCTGTCACTATGCAGCGGCATAAGGGATATTGTGATATTTTCCTGCAACATGTAGAACTAACCTGAGATACTTCAGGTGCAAACTGTGAAAGAAAAACATTGAAGGAAATGTGTAAGAGGCTTATCTTTGGTCAGAAAAGTAACCAGTTTTGACTGTACTATGTGGTTAGGAGAACTGAGCATTTTTACCTTTGCAGATATCTAGTAATATCTGATAATAACAACGGTTCAGTTAATAGCTTTTTGTGTGTGTGTGTGTGTGTGTGCTCAAATTGCAGGAGTCATTTGTAGTGTAGAGCCCTTAGAGACACTGACAGGCTTTTTCTTGCACAAAATCACCTGCTGTAGTCTTTCCCTGCTTTAGAGAGGATTTGACAAAGGTGTTTCTGAACTGGCATGACCCCTCAAAAACATGAGGGGGACATCATCAAGTTAAATCGACCTGACTGGGTATAGCAGATTGCAGATAACATTCTGTATGTGTTTGCTTGTTTTTAAGAGTCTCAAGGCAAAGAGAAAAAGGTTTTTATGGTTTGTTGTATTGGGACAAAGTTAAAGAAGTTGAGAACAGATTTCTGACAAAGTGTGAATTACTGTAGATGTCCTGTAGTAATATGGATTGGTACAGATGTTAAAACAACTTTTAATTATTTTGAAGTTAACACACACAAGGAGCACAGGGACCATCAGACACAGTGCACTTAACCGGTAAAGTTCACTGCCTAAAGGAATAGGCAGTAAATCAGTAAAACAACTAGAGATCATGTTTTCAGGGAGCTCAAAGAAGAGAATCTTATCTCTTGGTCCTCATTTATTCACATTGCCAAAGCAGTAGGAAGTGACAGTCTATAAAAGGCCCACCTTCTAGAATTAGGACTACTACTGAGTGCTTTGTTTGTAAACTCTGGTGAGAACATTCATCATTCTGAGTGAAGAAATGACTCATAAAAGCCTTAAAGTACAAAGAAAGGCCAGCACGATGCTGGTTTTCTACCACATCTCATCTGCAGCATGTTTCTGGAAAGAAAACCCTCTGACTCCCATGTGTTGTTAGACATTGAACTAAGAAGGTAAATGCAATGGCATTCAGGCATGAAAAAGAAGAAAGAAAAAGAAACCCACCAAAAAAACCACAAAACCCCACCCTTTTATTAAGGCTAGTTGGTGTTAATAGCTATAATTTAGCCGCAGTGGAGTGTCTGGCATCACTCCTGACACAGGGGGCTACAGCACACTTTTGCTGAGAAAACCCAGTCAGCTCTGCAGGAACTACCTGGAATTCTCTCTCAGATGGGCACATAATGAATGGCTGCTGGAAGCTTGTGGAATTACGTAAAGAATAAAATGCAGTTCTCAGTATTTCACCCTGCAGCGTGTGTGATACAGTTCATACACAACAGGTTGGTTACTGTTGCTGCGATAGATAAGGGGAATAAAACCAGGGATGCAAACAAGGCTGGCTCCGTTCACAAATGTGCCTAACAGAGCTGAAGGCATTTCCATTGTGACATAGCCGTGTCCACAGCCAGAGTTAAATCATGAAATAATAACATTCAGAGAAATGGTGATGGAAAAAAAAATGAAATCAGGTAAAAATGATGTATAAAAAGCAGTCTGTTAATATGATAGTGCTGCCCCCAGGAAGAAGGGGATTCCTTAGGTGGAAGTGAAGAATGCCTTTTACAGAGCTGCTGCAGTGTGGCAGCAGCAGCTCAGGGGAGGTGCTATTCAACAGAGCCCACCTGTTACCAAAGCTGTAGCTGCTGGCTGCCTCTGTGGTTATATAAATACCATGAGCTGAAGGTGTTTCTGCAACAATAAGGAAACTCTTAACACTTAGAGGGTGTTCTGAGAAAATGAGAGGAGAGAGTAGACTGATAGCAGCGGACAGGTGAAGTGCAGCTGAACTGCCAGCTCTGCGCCGTGCCAGAAGGGCAGCTCACCAGCAGTCTGGTGGCTGCTGCATTGCCAGTTCAGTGCCACACTCAGATCCCACAGAGATCTGTGAGGGCTGTGTTTGCAGCTGTCTTGTCAGTCCGTGAGAGGCTGGCTTTCATCCAGCTGAACCAATGCTCTGTCAGTTATCTTAAATAAGCAACTAAATATCTTCTCCCAATATTTTTCTTATGAACAACCCCACCTGACACTTCAAAATTAAAACAAAGCAGTGTTCCTATGATTAAAAAGATGCATTAGAAGGACACTTTTGAAAGTTGTTTTGGATAATCAGTTAGTGCTGAAATTCCAGAGAAACACACTCTTGCAAAAGGGGGAAATCTCTTTCAGAAAAGCGTAGCCTCATCTTTTAAGAGTAAAGTAATGTCTTAACTAAAGTCAAATCTTATGACTTGCTTTATATTTAACTGGTTAACATTTGACTTCGATCAGAAGCACTCACCTGCCAGTACCGCCCGCAGTATTTAGCCTCCTCCCACAGCAGGGCAAAGGCCTTTGACCTGAAGGACAGGCAGACACACTGTGGTGCAGCATAGTGCAGAGATTAGAGGTTTAGCTTGCTATGGGCCACACAGGCTGCAATTCACAGGAAGAACAGCGAACATGCACACAACTTGTTTGTGCAGCATCTCCTTCAGCACGAGGAAGCAAAGGAGAAGGACTTAGGCTCTGGTTTGCACTCATTTGCTCAGGCAGTAAATGTTTCGTTCAAAGGGAATGCTTGCCTGTATTCCTTGGGGAGATGCAAAACCTCTGGCACTTGCAAGGCTTTCTGATGTATCCTTAGTAGAGAGAAGTCTCCCACCTTTTATTTCTTCCCTTGACTACATTGCTAGCCAGCTCTCCTAAGAGCCGCAGCCTGTGGTGAGAGTGGTTAAGTGGTGGCACACCTGTGCCACTTACAGCCTCTTGCCCTCTGCAAAGAGAGTAATTTACAACAGCCCAAAAGATCTCACCCTTTGGAATTCAGAGCAGCTGTGACTCAGATTGACCCTAACAAGGCTTCCTGCTATGAGGGAAGAGTTAGAATCTGCCATAGAAACACAGGATTAATGCTTCATTTTCCCAGAAGAATTTTTCAGATGAAGGGAGTCAGAGTCATTGTTGCACAGAAACAGAAGCCGAGGTTTGGTTTTGTTCCCACAAGCTATGGGTGGAAGCTGTGTTTTAAAATCTCTGTGGTTCATATGCTCTATAACACAAAGAAAGTTACCCCTAACAGGAAACAAGCTGGGTGGCAGCAATGCCAGGACAAGGCAAAATACAGCTGGCTGGCAGTACCTGAAAAGTAGCTGGAAAATGTTGCTCCTCAACCATGTCTGTCCCTCGTGTTCTTGGGTCTGCTCCTAAATCTTCAGTACCATTCAAATTCCATGTGCATTCTTTGACACCTGTGCTGTAAGAATGCTGGCTCTAATATCAAACCAAGGAATGTGTACTGCTTGAAAGGCTTGATAGTACTGTTTGGGGAAGGACTGGGGCAGTTTGGGAGATCTGTTGCTATGAAAACCCATTAATGATTATCCTCTAAAAGCACAGCAAATTATGCAGCAGGCTAAAGGCCTTCCTATTGGATTACCATATTCAGTTCCCAGGGACTCCACATGCTGTGCCATGTAATGCATTTTACATTGCTAGGGAGTTACCGAAGCCTGAGGATAGCAGCATTTTTCTGCCCTCCGGGAGAGTCAAGTTATCTGGAAGACTACTGTGCTGACAGACAATTTTTGCTATTACATTTATTTGGAAAGGAAAAGAAGCAAATGCAAACATTCAGAGGTGTTTTCCTCCTTCAGATTCAAAAACAGAATTTCTCCCTTATATTGTTCTACACTGAAATGTTACATAATAAAGCTGTCTAGAGCCACAGCCTGTTTTGTCTTGAGAAAAATATAACGTAACCTCTGAGCTGAAGCAAATAAAAACTGGACTCCTTCCACTGGGTGGGAACCAAAGAGAGAGCTGCAGTAATGATCCCCATAAGTTTCCTCTGCCAGATAAGACAGGTAGGATAGCGAGTCACTGTTTGTATGTATGATCATCACAAACTGTTTTGTTCTTTTCAGATTTTCAGTTCCGGGATTTTCTGACAGCTCCTGTTACTGAACGGCCCTGCGTGGGACAGAGCAGTGTGTGGCAGGTGAGGAAAGGCAGACAGACAACAGAGGGAACCAGACAGCTGAGCGACATACGTGTTTTAAATGGTAAACAATAGGTTCTACATTGTAGGTGCATATATACATGTGGGTATTTATATATACACAAATAAGTGCATAACTTTATATTCTGTATTATGAGGAAGGGCATTAACTTTGCTCTACGTTGCAGGGCATAAATTTTCAATCTCTAGTTACTTCAGTATGATTTTGTTCTGTTTTGTATTGGGAAAACAACTTTTTTTCCCCCTCTCAAAGCATTTTACAAGAACGTTTATGTTTCACTTCAGGAAAGAAAAATTAGACGACTAAGTGCAAAATAGAAGTATAAAATTTATTTAAAACCACCCACAAAGTTCTGTGTAATCAGGAATGATACAATTTGTAATAGTCTTTTTAAAAACTCATGACAAGATTTAAAATATATTTTCAATTACAGTATTCATTTAGCCTTATTCAGTTAGGACAATAAAAAAAAATGAAAGTTTACGTTCTAAACAGATGAGACACACAAGAAAAATAGAACAGAACAGACAATTTCCACAACAACAATTTTTACATGTATGTTTCAATACTAGTATCAACATTTCAATGCATCTTGCTACATAAACATGAAATCATGTACAACAACTGCTTGCACCAAAAAACATAGCTTAATTAGATCTTTCAAGTAACATGCAGTCACAACTCACAAGTCTTCAAGTACTGCTGGTAAGGGTTCCCTTGTCTGCAAAGATTATAAGGTTCAGTTTCTCAGCTAGTGTAACTCTTCAGAGCTCCACCACTCTCATGAAGCTATGCTCAGTTATACTAGGAAAGAATCAGGCCCCAGATATTTTTTGAGAAAAGAAGTAATTTTTACACTTTTTCCTGTAGATACGGTGACATAATGAAGTGCTTTTTCTTTCTGATTTTTTTCTCCCTGTACATCATCTTTTGCTTTATAAAAGTTATGTTTCAGATCTAAATACAGTAGGTTGTTAAATGAAAAAATGCAAAACCTCAAAGTTGAAAAATAAATATCAAACGCATCCCAAGGAAAGAGAAAGAAAAACAGGGAAAGAGATAGGAAGAAGGACAGAAGACAGAAAATACTTTTTTTTTTTTTTTTTTTGGCATACTGTTAAGTCCTTTGACTTTTTAAATCGGGAAAGAATTCATGTATATAGCATTTTTGTACAGTGTGTCCTTAAAAATTAATGCTTCTGTGATAGCAGATTTTGAACAACATTTACGACCTGGTATAATTCTGTCACATTATGAAGAGCTGTCTCTTCTAAGCCGAACAAATTGCCTTAGACTGATTGTTGAATTTGAAAACGTCTAAGTGTTTGTATTGGTTAGAACTGGGTTTCTTTCAGTGGTGTTGGGATATCATATTTTTGCTTTTCTTGCCTGCAGTTGTTTTTTGTTCACAGGACAAGAGATTTGTGATGTTCAGACACTTCTGTCGCATGGATCTGGCATCCACAGAGTTAGCACAGAATCTGTTTCTGTTAGGCTCTGCAGTATCACTGCACTTTAGAAATTAAAAAAAATGAAAATATAAGATTTTTTTCTTCAAATCTTTTTGAAAGAGAAACATTTGTCAGAAGGGTATGGAGGATGGCACTGCGCTGCCAGCAAGGGAAGCCCTGCATGTCACAGGCAAGCAGGGCAGTGCCAGCAGTTTCAGTGCCACACAGCATGCACTCACAGAACGTTGGTTTTTAGCTTTGTCTCTCAAAACTTATCCCAGCGTGGCAACATCACACAGCACCACACACCCTGCTGGGGACTACGTCAGAAATGCATGGACTGTGGTACACTCTCACAACCCCACTTTATGTAACTGTGTAAAAGGTTCAAATACAATAAGAGCAAAGAAAAACGGCCTAAGCTTAGAAATAGTCTTGTTGACAATTCCGTGAGATTTCTGGCCAGATCATTATTTTGAGGTACAAATCTTCTACCACATTCTCTTTGTAGACAAAGTTGGGAAATGCACAGCCAATATAAGCAAATTTGTAAGTATTCATTACAAAATAGGTCAGAGAAATTTCTTTTCAACCTGTATTTCTAAGCTGAGAACAATCTGGATGTTAATTGGCAGTATGCACAAAATAGGGCTATCAAGACATCGATTTCCCATGGTTGTACACATCTGTGGGTAACAGTTTCAATTTATACTAATGACCTTTTAACCACAATCAGTATAATGGGGTACTCCAAAGGATGTAAGCTCAGTGGGCATTCATTTACAGCCTCTCTGTCCTTTCAACATGGTGCAAAGGACAGTGGTATAAAGGAGAATCAAATCCTTCATTCTTAATTTAAAAAAAGATTCCCAGATCCTAGACCCTTTTCCATTACAACGTAATAAAACTACAGACATACATGTAAAATATCGATAAGATCACAAAACTTTCCACAACAGCATTAGAATGTTCTGTGGTGACAACTGCAATACTGAACATCAAACTCACACCTCTGCAGCAGCACTTCTTTGGAATTCAGTTCATCTGCTGAAACTGGTAACTCTCTGTTGGTTAGCTGACAAATCTGTCCAAGCTTACAGGTGTAGGTTGTTCAGATCTACAGCCTGTGTCCTCTCATTTTGTGAGGAAAGCTGCAAGGGTGTGCAAAGTGGTAAAAACAGCGTTGTCACACCATACAGAACAAGTCACCTTCACGTAAGTCATTTAGCACCCTAATCTTGCATTCACTGCAAGTACACTGCTGGATGATTCTAGCATTTTCATATAACTGTCCACAAAAAATGACATATAAAATGGTCCAGTAGAAAAAAGAAAATATGCTGTTCTAGAAGAATTCAGAAAAGAGCATTAAGAAGAATCTTAATCTTTACAAGCTGAAGTCACAAATACGTGGTGAAGCAGCATAAACAATAGTGGGATGAACTGGGGAACTGGGTTGGAAAAAGAATCCTAAAGCCTTTGAATCTCAGAAAGACAATGGCAACACCCCTATAACCCTTCTATAAAAAGCAGTCACTATGTAATTATTTTCTGCTCAAGCTCAATCAGTTCCACTTGCTGTTACAGAGAAAGTACCAAACAAAATAATCCACTGTTCCACTCCTCTTTTCCAAGCAGTCCTGGCAGTTAAGGCACGTCACCTGCACAATACTGGGGTTTCTCACAAGGATGATAACTAACCTCTGCACAAGAAGGTAGCTGCGAGATGTAAAGAAGTACTCTTATGATGGTGCAAGGTCTGCCAGACCTTGAGTGAAGGCTTGGCCAGAGTTGGCAGAGTAACTTGGAAGAAAAGAGGGCTCACTTCACAGAGGTGCTAGCAACAGGAAGAAAAATCTTCCACTCTAGAGAGAGAGGGCTGAGAGCAAAGGGTTTCTTTAGCTGCACGCATGCGTAACAACAGCATAACAGCTACAGCAAGAGATCTGAAGTTAACTGGAAAAACACGTAAAAAGCAAGAAAGCACTGATGGATGAAAGATTCTGAAATGTCCTTCTTTCTTGGAATGAAAAAGTATCCAACTGCAATACTCTGGATTCCCTAAGACAGAACATGAATTTAGAAAAATAGAGCTACCTTAAACAGAATAAAAGGTGAATGAAGAAAAGAGAGTTTGGAACAGTCACAAGAATAATACATTCTTATGATATTCCTGAGATGAAGGCCGGATGACTAACGTGCAAAGCAGTAGCAGGTGGGGGAGTAAGCATGAGCAGGCTGACATCTGCACTCCTGCTGCTGAGTACCGAAGCAGATCTGCAGAGTGATAGGAAGGACTTCTGGAGCAGCTGGAAGTGCTTAAAGCATTTGGCAGCTGGTTATAACATCATCCAGGGCCGACAGCTTGCCACAACAGATGATCCATAAAGAGACCATGGGATGAGAAAGCTGCCAGTACTCGGTGCTGTCTGTACAGGGCAGAAAGCAGTGCCTACCCACTGACACCGGTCACATGAAGTGTTCCTCAGGGAGATACACTGCATTACCATGAGAACTGTCTACATTTAGCAAGCAGGTATGCAAAGTGTTAAGAAAAAAAATTGGCTTACTCTTCGGACATGACTAAAAGTGTTTTAATTGGACAATGATAAAATACACATTAAATCAATTTTCAAAGACTTAGAAGAAAAAAAAGACCTCTATGTTTACTGGCACCTGAGTAGACATTACTATTAGAAATCCTTGGTCTCTGAGGAAACCTCACATGTAAATCTCTACATTTTGCAGCAACATATTCAAGCACCATGTGGACAACTTGTGAAAACTGACTATGGATCAGATCACGGCAGAAGACACCGAAACCAATTTGTGTACTGTTCCACTAAGCAGCCTCTCTATTTCATGTTAAAGAAGGACATAAATGTAACATGGACTTTAAAAAGCTTTTGTATTTAAAATTAGAGGTACCAAAATAAGGGTCAGTGTAAAGAAGTACCCCAGCAACCACGCCATGTGAACAGAGAAAGCCGTTTCAGAAGCACTGTACCCACTACCTATTTGCCTATGGCTGTCTACACACACACTGACCAACACTCTCCCCCTCCTCTTTGTTTTTTGCTTTCTTTTATTGTTCCTCCAACAAACCAATGTACTCAGGCAGAGAACAAAGCAACAATTGCTGTCCCCAGAAGAACTATGGAAGCGGACGAATGCGTTCATGCATCCACAGCTGTGGGACACAATGACACGTCCTTTTACTGGTTGGAAACAGTTCTGCAATGCAGACTGCAGCGCAGTACCACGGTGTCACAACAGTCAACACAGGCTTTCTCTGCAGTTGTTTTTTGTTTTTTAAAGTAAGATATTCCTTCTCACTTTCTCCTGAAAGTCAGATGGCCTGAAAAAATTAAGAAAGCCAGACAGTATTTCCACATGTGATTGGACTGTTCTTTATCTCTAAATTACTTAAGAGAGTGATCACAGGGCACAGCTGGGCAGACATTTTTCACACAGAAGAAATAAAACACCAACAATTTTATGGAAGATGCATCACAAAGACCTCACTTTGAATTTTAATGGCCACAGTGGACCTGAAAGAGAATTCAGTTAACACTGCATTAATACAACTGTAGTTACATATAGCAAGTGAGAAGCAGACATGCAATTTTGGGTTTTGTATACATGAAGGTGTGGTTATTTCTTCCTGTTAGCCTAAGTTAGAGTATTTAGGGGGAGGGTTATGGGGGGGAAGTAGAAGAGAGTACTTATATATGTAGTTTCAAGAAAAGATTATAAAGCTGATGACTATTGATAAAATGAGCTGATTTCAGAGAGGAATTTCATAGGAAATTAAAGAACAAGATGGAACCATACGTTTTAAATGTAAAATCATGAAGATGTAGTTTTACTAAGCGGGTTTCACTTAAAATTTGTCAATGGATAATCTATCAAATAAGAAAAGTCTAAAAAGCTGATAAGAACTTAAGCCCAAAACAGGTCTGAAAGAGATCTGCTCGCATGTGTGAAACTCAAGGTGAAGGTACTGTCTCTACAGACCAGGAATTACTTCCGGAGCTACAGACAACATAACCTCTGCATTTAACAGGAAGTACATTGGTTCCAAATCTCTCTGCATCCGTCCTTGCAAGAGCTATTCATTGTGGAAGTATTGCAAGGGTCTGAGTTGGCACTGACTTTGGTCAACTCTACCCATATCCATTTAGTTAAAATTGCATGAAAATTGCATGAAAGCTTGATAAATGACCATATTGCAATCAACAGGTCTGCAGCAATGACCCAAATGAGACCCAAATTTAACCCATCAGATTTAGAGTAATACTGCAATGATATTATAAAGGCATTTTCAAAAAAAAAAAACAAAACAAATCCAAACAGTTGTATGTTACGGATTATCTTTAGTATTAACAAAGTCATAATTTACCCATGCTTACCATAAAGTGTTACTATAGATACTACAGTTATTTCCTGTTCTAAGTATAGAGAAGTACTGTCATAGGTCAGATAAGGACTTTTAATAGCAGTTATTCCTAAGTAAAAGAGTTAGCTTAGAAAGTCCTTGCAAAAAAAAAGTAAAACTGCATACAACTGTTACAGCCAGAAGGCAGCTAATATCTGTAAGTTCTTACAAAGCTTTTTAGATCTTGTGACTAAAATATTTGTAGAAATTATTTTTGCTGTGTTCTGTAATGCAAGATGGCACGTTACAAACAGTAACACAAAGAACCTCTATGGGTTACATTCAGTATTTAGTTGGGCATGACTGCAGTAACCCAGGAGGGACTCAGTGTCTTGCACAGAACTGGCTCCTGCAGCAAGCACTACTCTCTCCTCACTCCTTCACAGTAAAGGTGGGGTGGTGGTCCTGGACCCAATGGGGAAAGGGATGAGGAACATCTCTCCCAGAAAATCAAAGGTGTTCCACGTTGGGTCTTGACAATTGTTGCTAGAGTACTGTGAAAAAGGATCCAAAGGCAACCACATCCCACCAGCAGCCCATACCTGAATCCATTGTTTTTTTTTTCCTGCCAGGAACAATGCCAGCTGTTAGAAACCAAGTACAATCTGTGGGTCTGGCCTAGCCATCTACGTTAACTTTGGATCCAGATTCTGATCCGGCCACCCTGGAAGGACTTTGTTATGGGGTAAGAGCAAATTGCAAGTGACAATGTGGGAATGTGGGCTGTGAAGGAAAGCAATACACCCACAGATTTACAAAGCTTAACAGACAAATACTGTTATAAAAATGATAACCTTTCTCAAAAAAAAAAAAAAAACCCAACCAAAACCATAGTTTGTATACAAGGCTGATAAATATTCTGAAATGTTACAATAAATAGCACACAGTTGTAAAAACAGTAAATGGTTGTATTTCTCACACCGCAGTACAGCAATAGAAAATACTAACTTCTTAAATCACAACCTGCTATGTGCCACAGCAGGAAACAGAAGTGGCCAGCTAACCTGCCTGTTAGATACACACTGAGAAAGTAGTTACATTACAGACAATCGAGGAAAGAGCACCTATTGTACAGATGATATATATTTCTCATATAAGTAATCTTAATAAGTAGTAACTCTGAGTTTTAGCACCTATCAGTTAATAGCATTACTATTGTGTTAAGATAACTTTTCTCTCAAAACTGCCATTTCAAATAAGGTAGACCTGAACTTGCTGAAATTCTACTGGTGCCGTCACTTTTGCAGTGACTTGCCACGAGCTCTGTTTGGAGGTATCCTTTCAGATCTACCTTTCACTTCTTTCTCACTTCTTTGAGGAAAGCTGCTGGTTTTTAAATGGAACGTTTTCATCTTGAAGTTTCTATTAATACATAACTTAAACCTGGACATTTACTGGGGGCGATTCAAGTGAAACTGATCCACTTCAACGATTGGAACATTTCTAACGATAAGTAGATGGCTCTGTAACATTGTTTTGTGTAGAAAAGTTGTTACTCATATAGGAGTGCTGAATGGTATTTTCAATTTGTATTACACAAATTAAAGCCATCAGCACTAGCAGTGAAACCAATCAACTAGTATGTCCTGTACATGATTGCTCACGGTCTTGGACAAGGGTTTCCAGATAGCAAATATGTGAATGGAATAGCTACAGAACACACAGCACTACTTCCTGTATGGACAGCTGGAGTTCTTACTAGTCTTAGGCTCACTAAAAATGTAATATGAGTTTCAAAATGGAAGTCTAAGGCACACAAAATACCATAGTGATTTGATGTATACTGTATATTACGTAGTCAAGAAGCATAAAACTGCTGGTACAAAATGATGGTGTAATATTGTTTTTGTCTTATTATTATTTACAATCCCTTCATATCCTCTATTTGAACTAATATTAAGCTCTGAACTAAGATTTTGCAGCATACCCGGTTTTTACAAATTTTACTTAAGATGCAAAGAATGGGTTCAATTCAGCCATCATCTGCCATCAGTATTGTTGTTGGCTTGGACAGGAATCTGTGCAATTGAACCCAGGTCATTATATAGCGATTGCTACTTCAGACCTTGCTCCTGCAAACACGACATGTGTATACATTTATACAGGAGAACAGTCTCAATGATCTACAGCCGTATTTACGTATTTGTATCACCAAGGTCCTAACTGGCACTATATGTTAAAAACACCATTTAAGTACTTTTCGTACCAAAACTGTAAACATTCCATTTACAGCTCAACTTTTCAAGGAAAAAGCACCTTGTCTAGATTTTAAATAAAGGAGACCTAGAAAATTCATGTTCCTCTGTTACAGCACCACTACAGTATAACAATATCAAGTATATTATTAGTATACCTTCACACGGGAGAACTCTAACCTCGTTAAGCCCTGGGTTTACCCAGCTGGGAGGACTGTGAGGCAGACTTAAGGTACAGCTTTGTCTCTGGGCCCTGATCCTGCAGCTCTCAGCCCGGAGAGCAGGCCTGGCTTGAGCAGCGCTCCTCGCTCGGACTGGCAGGTACGGCTACGTGGAACTGTTCTCGTGGAGGAAGCTGCAGGATGAGGTCAGTCCTTAGCTAACATTGTCATTTGGTAATTTGTTTAAATAAATAAGTTTTAAAAGGAAATACATAGGAGAGGAGAATCAGAAAGAAGAGTGGGATGCTACAGCATTTAAAAGCAATGGAGTGCCTGTTTTCTCTCTGGTTTGGCAAATACTGGTTTCATGATATGACACTTTTCCAAGAGAACCAGAAAACAAAATTTGTATGCTTGGAAGGAAGAATACAACCTTTTCTACTCAAAATGAGTAGAAAATTCTACATCACTTAACAATTTACAAAACGTTTTTGTAAAAAACCTGAACTTAGCTGGTGAACACTGCAGATGGGTTTTCTCAATGAAAAATTTGCTGTTAAATATTAGAAATGTTATTCTTTTTCAACGCTTCCTCTATATTTTCCTCAAATTAACATATATATTTTTTCAGAATAGAATAAGGCAACTCTAGGGGGTATTCTTTATCCCAAAACAGTTCTACCCCTGAGGTCTTAGGAACATTTGGTTGTCATGTTAACTTATAATGTTCCAAATGAATGAGACTTATGCACTTATTGCTCAAAGAAATCGTAACAAATGCTGCCTTTAAAAAAACAAAAATCGTAACTCCTCAATAGCAACACACGTATTGATGTCTCCTAATTTCATGTTTGCACACTCTCTTTCAAATAATAAAATGTTTCTGCACTTTATAAGTTGTTTATATGTAATAAAATCTTCCACAAAAAAGGGCAAGTCTAAAAACAATCACATACTATTAGCATACATACTGCAGCTGTAACAATATGGAACTCTACACAGCAAGAATAAAATGATTTCTTCTGTAGAGTATGCACAAACCTTAGACAATATGATCCTTATACTATACTATTTCAAGTTAATTTTAAAAATAGAAAGTGCTTTTAAAATATATATTTACAGCTTAAAAACAACTTCCAGCCATCTTTGCCAATAACTTCATTTCATGTGGAAGGACAAATCTAGAGAAAAAGAATCATTGGTTTTCTAAAAGGTTTCTCTGCAATTTGTACTACATAGCAATGGTTGGAAGTTGTTAAAGCAATGGCACCATGAAGTAATAATTCAGCTTATTTATTTTAACTGTTTGATGTGGTTAAGCACCAAGAGCTGTGTAGAGCTATTACTGTATAACTTGATTTAACACCATAAAATGTGAACCTGTTAAAATCCCTATAAATGATTTTTGTAGTAAACAGACTTGATTTAAAGCACCAAAATATAAATTCCTAAAGGTAATAAACTGAATGATTTCAATCAAGGTTAATAACCTAAACAAAATCTTTTTTTAGAATGTATTAAAACTATACAACTTTTTTTTTTTTTTTTTTTTTTTTTTTTTGCTTAAAATGTGCTTGAGCACCACCAAATGTTAAAGTCACAGTTTAAGAAGAAATCCCCCCTTTTCTTTTTATTTTTTTACCTCAGCCTTAAAATGGTTGAGATGAGCAAATAGTAAACGACACAAGACTTGTTCTTTAACAGCACCTTAAAGAAACACTGCGTAACGCTGCACCAAGAGGAGGCATTTGATACTAAAGCCTATGCCCAATGGTTGTAAGGCCCTGCAACTCTGGTAAGGGCATAAGAAGATACTGTTATTACGTTATCTTTAGTTACTGTTAATGCTCTGCGTGAAGGAATTTGGTTGAACTCGTTGTCTTCATAAAAAATCTCTCTGTTTTCACTTGTTTGCTTTGTTTTCCTGCTGCTGGAGTTCAGTTCGGTATTCTCTGTTCCTAATCTCTCTGCTTCTTTTTCTTTTTCTTTCGCCCTCTCAGCCATCTTTGCTTCCCACATGGCTAAACCGTGTTTTGGCTCATTTAAATTTTTGTGTTGGTAGAAAACTAAGGAGATCCGCGTGGGATGATTGCGGTTGGGCTTTTTAATAGGTGTGGTAGCATGGAGTTCACGTCGCGCACATTCGATTAGGATAGAACCATGAGAAGGTGCCACAGCTACGCCGCCGATGTCATCATCCAAAAAATTGTGCTCGCTGTCTGACCACATTTCCTCGGCTTTTTCTTCAGAATCAGTCGGTTGTCCCAGGGCGCTGTTCTGCTTTTCGTTAATGCAGTCAAAATCACACATCTGCTCTCGATGGGAGCCACCCTTCTCCACTGGGCACCTGTGGGAACAGTCAGCTTCATTTCCAACTGCGTCCTTTGCTGGAGAGCTTAACGGTACTGACAGATCGCAAGAGCCGATCATCTGTGAAGAAGGAGAACTGTCTGACTGAGGCTGACAATTCTGCTTGTCTGGCTGATGTTCAAGTATACTGGGCGGGGGATCTTTGTGGGCTGGGGGGCCTGGAGCAGTGACCTCTGGAAGAATTGGCGGCACACCGTTCATCTTATCATTCAGCAAAATTCCAGTATAATCTTTGACAGACACATCAAAGTTCTTACAATTAATATAAGGTGTCACGTGAGGTTGCTTACTACTGCATTCAAAATACCCGTAGGGAACTGAAAAATCTTGTTGAATATTAGTCACTGCTGTTATGCCAGGCTTATGTGCTAACGATGAATAAGGATGTAAACTATCCACCTTAAAAGGGGAGGAAGCCGTATATTGTTTTAATAAAGAGCAATTTTTAGTAGTGTTTGAAGTATGTTTCATGGCACAGAGGTGATCAGAAGTCTCCGTTTTTATCCCAGGTTTTAAAGCATCTGCTTTGTTCCCTAAAAGAAATGCACACCAAAGTGTAAGTACTTTTCTTTGGTTAATCAAACATACCTTTGATGGTATTTTCATGCTTGCTACACATTTTTCAAAATGGTGATTTTTAACTTAAAACTACACACATAATTACCTTGCTGAATTACTTCCTTAACCTTTTCCAGCCAGACTGTTGGTATATAAAATAGGAAGGTATTTCACAGAGGGAAGGATAAAATAAACAGGTAAAATCAACTCAGTGCTCAGTTGCAGTGCACGCAGATGCCGCCCAGCAGCTGCTGCCTACCTTCAGCAATGCTCCCTCTTGCAGGCAGCAGTGCACAGAAGATTTTAGGTATCTGCTGTGGCTGCTGAAATGTATGTCTGAAACTAAGCCTGCAAAACAATATCAAAAATGCAAAATCGACCCCCAGCTATTAGAGGAGAAAGCATGTTTAACAGATCCTGTCCATCACAGAAAAGGAAGTTACTGAATGTACAGTTTGTGCATTAGCATCTAACTGCTTAGAATTAAAACATATCTGGCAACATACTGCAGGTAAATTCAAACTGCAGCGTGTGATTTGCTCTGTCTTGCATCTAATTGGCAGACATTCATTATTTCAAATTTCTGGGGGGATCACTTATTCAGTTTACATCAGCTCCCAGTTTCTAGTCCTTGGTCGCTGCAATTCTGCTCATTTGTGGAACAGAATTGTGTCAAACAACTCATTCTGGTAATGAGTTTCAGCCAGAGTCCACAGAACAGTGGAAAACAGTTCCATGGACTGATGGGCTTTGCATCGCACCCTAAAAGCTGCATCACTGAGTTCTTCTACATTCTCATAAAGGACCGGTTCTGTCAGCATTGTT
This sequence comes from Lagopus leucura, assembly GCF_019238085.1. Classification (NCBI taxonomy): domain Eukaryota; kingdom Metazoa; phylum Chordata; class Aves; order Galliformes; family Phasianidae; genus Lagopus; species Lagopus leucura. The sequence continues at coordinate 10,249,518 of NW_024962255.1, read as the reverse complement.
TCTTTGTTCCATAAACACTCAATGTTTAACTGCTTTACCAAATATAGAAGAACTATTTTCTCTTCTACTAATTTATTAAAAGTGATGGATTAGAAAAATATTCTTTCAATATTCTTTCAGGAATGAGAGAAAAAAGGGAAAGTGTTAGTATACAAGCTCTATAATCGAGGGCAACATGAGGAAACCGCATCAACTCTTTTTTTATGAAATCAAACTCAAAGCATTTCATTTAATTAAGAAACAAAACAAAACAAAACACATCCAGAGCAATGCCTTCCTTCAAAAGACTTGAAATGCAGTGCTTGAGAATAGCACTGTCCATCATCTCTTTAGAGAGACCTTTGTTTTCTGAAAATATACTTCTAGCAAGCACTCAGGCAGCAAGTCCAGCAAACTCCTCATCGCCTGCCAGAAGCTCCTTGCTCTGCGGGTAAAGGGGCAGAGATTGAGGCAGCAGCACAGTTAGCAGAAGAGAGGAGGTGGGATCTGAGGCAACAGAGGCAGCAGTGTCTCAGGGGAAAGGACATTTTGGGGAGGTGCATTTTGTTTCAATTGAAAACACAACTTAATTTCTAAATTGGATTGGGTTTTGTACTGGTTTAACTTTTAACTAAATGTGGAAAATGGTAATTCAAATGGTATCTTGCACTGCCACAAATCCTGTTGTGAAAAAGAATTTCCTACTGTTTCGCTGTTTTTACTTGCTTAGCAATATACTCCCACTAGCGACCCATCTGGGACACTGAAGCTACATTTAACAGCATCAGTTGGAATCAATATTCTCTACATAGGGAATATGCATATTAGAAAGATACAAAACTGTATTTATTCTGGTAATATACAGAGAGCTATACATTCGTTTGGACGTAAGATCAAACCAAAGTCAGAGAATGTTTTGATTAGGAAGAAAATATTACAGGTGTTTAATAAACAGAAGTTAATTCAAACGTCTGGATAGAGGAAACAGTACAGGTTCAGCTCAGATGGCATCTCTCTCCAGAAACAGGATCTGCTGGCTAAAGTACTTCTCTGCTGTGGGCAGCTGAGCAGCTGGCTCCCCCTTCTATCCAACAAAGGCCAAGAAGAATTGCCAATATTTATGGAGACAAAAATAACATTGCCATCTTTAAAGTTTAGTCTTAAAGAATAACGTGGTTAATGATGGATAAAAAAGAATGTATGGTTTTTATCTTTACTCTGTATTTTGTATCAGTTTAGGATTTTGAAAGCTCTCAGCATGAGCACAAATGTAAAAATTACAAGTTGCTCTGCTTGATATTGAGTGGAGTTCATGATATATGCACCCTACTGAACATACAGCATTTCTACAAAAGACTTGGCAGATCTTGGATTCAGACTACATCTTCACATATGCATGCTCTACTCCCAGGCAGACCTAAGCTGGCTTCAGCGCCATAAAGGTCCTCCTCACTATCATCTTTGCTGCTAGGTAAAAACAGAAGATAATCCTGTCTTATCGCTTCTCAATTTCCAGCTCTGTGTATAATGAAGACATGCAGGTTACAGGGATCTCTCTTTCCAGATGAGAATACAGTACTGAATTTGAAATGATGGTTAAATCTCTTCCAAATACTACATGGATATTGGGCAATAGTAATGGACAATACCAAATAGCCAGCCTTGTGACTCCAAAATCCCCCCAGGCCAACACTAAAGAGTGTTGACTTCACATGGCCTAAAACACGAATGACAATGACTGCATGTACAACAGTTCTCATCTAACTGCATGTTTTCCATATCTTTTTCATTTAAAAAGCAAAACCAACACTCTAAAACTCTTGTACTCACCTGTAAACTGAGTAAGCACAGACATTATTCATCATTACTTTTTTCCTTTCCAATACATGCATTCCTTTCTTCTTAAATTAGGACAAAATTTAGCAGCAGTATTTGATGTGCTTAAAGAAACTGTAAGCAGTACTCTGTTCACTGCTTACCTAAAACTACAGGCAGTAACCTTCCCCAATTTAGTTTTTCCATACTTTCATTATTTCCTGAACTTTTTTTTTTTTTTTTTTGGTTGTTGATAAGGTATGACTAGAACTGATGCCCACTGCTCATATGGAGGGCTATCATACTATTAAAGAATTGTTTCCAGTTTGCCATCAGGAGTGATTACTGCTGCATAGTCTAATTTCAGCTCCTCTGCCTCATAGGCTGTTTGACTTGTTTTCATAATGAGCCTAATAATCTCTGCCACACTCATTATTTCTCAGGACTAAAATGACACCTCCCACTGGCAGAATGGGAAGGATCAACCAAAGGACTGATCCCCTATTATAGCAAAAAGCTGTATGTGTAAGTTAATGCCATAATGCTCTAAATTCATAATTACAGATATTTACATTTTCAGCAAAAGGCAGAACGGAGATCTTTACAGTGAAATTCAGCCACTGCCCTGTACAGGAAGCACACACAGTGTGCATAAATGCTTTTGGTTATTAATCTTGGCTGTCTGCAGCTATATGTACCATCTGCAGATTCGGGCTTACTGAGTTGACTTCTTTCTAGAGTCAGAAATAACGACGTAAACTGTGTGTTCCACTTACAGAATCTTCAGGGATTCCACTGTCACGATCTCCATGATAAAAGCTTTCATGATAGAAGCAAAATGTTATGATTCATATTCTGATTTTTCCATCTCTGAAAAACCTTCTTGCTGCTTTGAGTATTTCTTCATCACTCTTATTATTATCAGCAGCCCCTTTAAATTACCTGAATATTTCAAGCCCAAACAAATTATGGAAGTTTACTTGCTTACGCAGTTATTTAATCATTTTTGTATGTTTAAGGGAAGAGAATCTTACATTCCCAAAGCATATAGCAAAACTCTGGACAGCATACCATTAACTCAAGGCATGGCTTTCAAATAAAGAAGTCATGCCTTAACTACAGAGTCACATGCAGGTAGACAGTCGGTAGCTATTTCAGCGTTTCATAACAACTTTCCAGTGAGTCAAACAATCTCGCAGCTCCTTCAAAAGCCAGAGTCCTCTCATCCTTCCAAGACTTCCAGTCCACCCGGAGCACTCTGGAAGTTATTAATCACTGCACTGGAGATGGATGATGTCCTCGGCCTGAGAAGAACCTTTATATTTGTTTCAGAGCCTGGACTGCATCTCCCAGACTTGAAGCATGAAGATTAACTCAGTGTCTGTCTAATTTCCTAGGATTTAATTATTCCATCTTGCTCTACACAAAACCTTATTTGCTGCCCTGATTCTGCCGAGAGAAACGTGTAACCAGGGTACAGAATACAAATTACAGACATGTCATTTAGACTGATTTTGTTTGCAATTTTTTTCCTTACATTAAATCTATCACCACGTATCTCATGAATTAAAATTACAGCAGGTAGGCTAAGACTCCACTATACTTCCCCAAAGGTAGACAGCCTGTATTTTAATGCCATAGATTTGTTTCCTCTCTTGTAATCAGAGTTTACTCCATGGTTTCTTTTCTTTTCTACTTTTCATTACTGAAAAGTCCCACATAAGAATTTTGTTCTCCAAAATGCTGGTCCAAAATCTGACCTGAGGTACAGCAGCAACTACACACAGTAACTGGTCAAGGAGCAGCTCTATGCTGCACATGCACATATTGCTTGACAAGACTCTGTGGGCATAGTGACGTTCCTGTGACACAGAAAGCTAGGTGCAAAAAGCATCTAGCTCTCACCCTCCTGACAGTATTTCAAGGAAAAATGTGAAAAGCATTGTTTGATTTAACAAAAGTTTACTGTTGTGTTACTATTATTTTTTTTTGGCGTCTTGCTCTGTGGCAGAATCCGTGTCACTGAAAGTATCAGAAGGAAATGCTCTTCAGCTCAGATTGTCAGAAAGCCATTGTCTTTCATACAAAGCAGACAGCAGGTCCTGTACTTTTAAATGATGGAATTTAATATCTGTTCTTTAGATAAACATTCCCAGAACAGTATTTCAAGATGCTTCTACTAGCATTATTTATCAGAATATGGGGTCTTCAGAACATTTCATTGGTTCATTATCATTACTCACGATTGCTAACACACCACCACAAACTTCACCTGCTTTTTCCCTTGCCAATAGAATATCAACTACAACTTGTTCATTAGCCCCTAAGATGCCCATTATGGAAGTATGTTGAAAAAAAAACCAACAAAGAGTTACGAAGGAGCTTTTCCTTCCCCTGAGATGGCTGAGTCACAACACCGTATCAAAAGAAAACAGCTGAATTTGATGGGCAGCACTCACCTAAGCAATGCAAAGTGTTACTGAGATTTTCTGGCGCTTCAGTTTTCAGCTTTATTGGTGTTGAATATTTTTTATCCATTAATTGCTGCTTTTCACTTGGGGTCCTCCTCGTGTCAGGTTTCTTCTTCTTTGTAGCTCTCAGAGGCTCAGCTAACATCCGTACTTCTCTGGGAAACGCTGTGAGCACCTGTATGGCTCCGGCTTTTATCTTAGCTTCCAATCCCTCTTCAGTGCCAAATTCATCTGTTTGTGAAATTTTGTATAGAGGTAACACATGGAGCTGCTCATCGCTTGGAATCACCCCGACTCTCCGGTTGTCCTCCTTTGTTAACGTACAGACCTGGCAAGAACGGGAACATTTACAAAAACAATCCGAATACAGAAGTTATTCAAACGTTTATGCATTCAGCCTGGACTCCATTGTATTCTCATGTTTGGTAATCTCAGTGCCATAGGACTCTCAAGCAGAACCATCTGACAAGCACTGTTTGATTTATGATGGTGATGCAGAAAAACTACCCGTACCTGAAGATAAGGCGAAAGCATTGTGTCTTGAAGAGGAACAATGCAACTTCGATTCAGCTCACACTACCCACAAATATTTCCCAAACTCCATAAATAATCTGAGTTGTAAATACAGTGGGATTTTTTTTATATGTACTTGATGCTCAAAATCTTTTTTTAAGAGTAAAGGGTATGAACACAAAAATATTTTTATTTCTACCAGGAGTTTCTATGATACAGCTTTAGATGACAGATGAAGTTATCCATATTGCTGCTTATTTTTTTGTTTGTTGTTAAAACAAATCTAGCTCTAACTCTGTTTGTCTACATGCACACACGCTCGCCCAGCTCTGTCTGCTGTAACAAAGTCATGAGACCCAGCAGACGTTTGGTTTCTCTCAGGCCACTGACCTACTTTCTCTTATTAAATTATGTGTTGCTGTGGGATATGGGAGCCAAGAGGAAAATGCTGGCTAGATCCAATTTGATAAGAGCACAACAAAAATGTGAAGTTGTATCCAAACGCATTGCAATAGTATTCTTATTAAAGTTTTTCCAAGTCACTGATGAACCTTTTCAGTACTTTACCATTTTCAGCTCTTCTAGAGTTGCAGTTATTAGTATTAAATCTTCACCTTAAAAACAAATGCTTTTTCTTTTTTTTCTAGTGACAAAAACAAAAAACCAACCAAGTGCCAAAAAAATCCCCTTCTTAAAAACAGAAGAGCAGACCACCTTCACATGGCTTCACTCTGTGCTTTCCAGGGGATGGCCTTTGGAAGCAAGTGTCCATATAATCACCATTAATAATTTCATTAATCAAATTCGCAAGACAATGCTGCTTTTCCACAACGTACTGCATTACTAGAAAGCCATGCATTCATATCACGGCATGGTTAATCTTCTATTTCATGGGGAGTCACTGACTACACACACAAAGGAATCTGAGCACCATCCAAGGATGAGATGATCCTCCCCCTAAATGGAGGCATTCTCATCCGCCATTGCGTAGGTTGAATGTACTGCATATCACCAGTTAATTCAACTTTCCAAAATCTTGCCACCATGCCTAACGTTACAGGAGAAAATAATAATATAATTTAGGAAAAAACAAATGTTTTATATAGCACAGCTTTCACATAAAAGCATCACAGATTTATTTCCACAATAGAATTACAGAATCACAAACTAAAAATCCTAAATAAATGAAGTGGTTGTTAGGGCTTTAGAAATAGCTATATGCAAAGCTTAACAGTCGCAGAGCAGCAAAAGGAGAAAATCTGAGGGGGACAGACAAAGGAGAAGAGCTTTTCAGGTGGCATTTAAAAGGATTGAGAGAGGGGCTCTTAAGAAGGCAAGGTGAAAGGGCGATTAGAAGCTGATGAGTAGCATTTACTGATGTGCTTGCTCCATGCGCACTTACCTCTACTGCGCAGCCTTTGGACTACAAGGAAGATTTAGAAAAAACAGGTTGTTCCATGAGCAGCAAATGACACCTGGTTTCCTATGGACTTCTTTGTCCCCGCACTCCCACACACCCCATCCCAGCACCATTATCTCTGCCCCTTCCGCACCTCGCTGCCACCTCACTGCCCCAGCCAACAGCAATCAGGCCCTGCTGGCGCTCTGTGCCTCCTGGCTACAGGCCAGGATAACCCCAGGCTCTCACCCACTCAGCAGTGGGCTCTCACAACGCAAAGCGTGGAAGAAGAGGCTGAAGTCTCCAAGGCAAGATTCTGCAGAATTCAGTGAAATTTGGTTGAAACTTGCCATCAGATTCAAAGTTATCAAGGAAGGGGAGAAAGGGTGAGATATACAGAGAGCACAACTGCATACGGCTCAGCACATCCTCCACTCCCAAACTGAAAACAAAAACGAAGTTTGCATGAAAGCCATTTAACTTCCATTTGTTTTTATTCAAAACTGCCTGATTCTCACTTGTTAAAAATTCCGCCCATCCTGTGTCTGTACTCATATGCTGCTCTGAAAAACGTCTAAATCTTAGATTCAAATCCACACAGTCTTGTTCATTTTGAAAATCAAGGCCCTCACCCAACTTACAGTCTGCATTTTCACACATTTCACCAGATATATTGATGGAAATCTCATCTTGTACATTTATTAGATTTATTCTTTCTCATAGAGATTTTTTTTCTTAAAAATGTATTACTTTTAATCTGATTTGTAATGAGGTAGGTGAAATGCACATTTTTGCAGTGCTTGATTTGGGGAAGGCATGTAAGCAGAGAGGAAAATCTAAGCTCCCAGTTGGTAAAAGAGCTTCCTGTAGGTAGAAATGAGTTATTGGTCAATTTCAATCCCAAGGAACAAGAAGGAAGCCAAAGAACTCCTGAGGAATTAGAGAAGATAAGGGCTGTACTATCTTGGCAGGACTATGAAGAGGTGACAGGCACCTCCAACGAGCAATATATTAACTACTGAATGAAAAAAATGAAATTAATGTATATTAAGAATCATGCAGAAAAAAAATTGAATGTTAGTACACCTAAAGCCTAAAAACTGTAAAAGAAAACTTAATGCATGTAATTTTTCAGGGTCACTGTCTCTTACAATGTATTTATTATGAAAAGAAGGACATAACTGCAAGAGGATAGCCCAAAACTTCATGTTACCAGGAGACAAGTTACAAATTCAGGCCCCTACAGATGACTTGGCAATTTACAGCTGAAGCAATCCACCAAATGTGAAACACCCGTTTCAAAAGCCACTCTAATATTGAAATTTGTGCAAAATCTTCACTAAGAAGCAATTGCTGTGAAATTAAAAGCAACATTTTCCATCGGTGTTGACAGTGTGTGCAAACTGCCCAATACTAAAACCAACCACAAGAGAATCATGGACTCAGTCAAACCTCACTTACACAGTGAAGCTGCATGTCCTGCTAGGCTCAATACTTCTTCCAGAATGTGCAGCTAAATCATCCAGGCTGCTCAAAAGCCAAAGAAAATGTTGGTCAGGTAGTTTGTTGATGTTTCCAGAGCGCCTGGTGATCAAATCCAGGCCTAACGCTGGGGTTTGTGATGTCATGGAAAAACCTGCATATTCATGAGACTTTTTTTCCCCACTGAAATGCACCCATGAACTCCAAGAAATTTCCTACACATCTGTAGCCACGCAACTCTGAATGCATAATTCTGAGCCTCTTTGATCTGCCTTCGGCCTCTTGAACTTCACATGCAGAAATGATGTAGCCTTTTCCACTGTGTCGTAAGAACAGATGTTTTAAATTCAAGATGTAGGAAAAGCAGTCAAACGGCACTTGTAACCATGAAAGATGAAAATCAGATTTCCCATACTCATCTCCCCTGTGCAGATGGAAAGGAGAGGGAATGCCACTCGGGACTCTGAGATGATGTGCGGTCACTGCTCATCATCACAAATACAAACAGATTTGCTTTCTTTTCTGTTGCAGCTGAAGAACCACCATTTTATTGGCTTGTTATAACCTGAATAAGCCTGTGTAAATCCCAGAGTCATCAAAGAGAACACCAGACATTTCTCCCTTGGACCACCTGACCCTAAGCTAACAGTAGCTGTTGGCTACACACACATCGGATGGCACTGCCATGCTGTGTGCTGCAACATGACGTGGTGCACTACCTGCTGTCTGGGAGCTCACAGATTACTGGAGAGAAATTCTAGCATTTCTCCATTTTCACAGTACAGAGAGCAACAAAAATCCTTCCCTTAAAGCGTTGTGGTTTACCCTTTCCCTGATCAGTTATCATCTGACCCACCAGCTGAAGGATCTAAGCACATGTGTAGCTCAGAAAGCAGCATGGACACAATCCAACAGGCAGCCGTTAACCAACGCCAGACACATTCTGTCACTACTGCAAAGGCCTGGACCTACATGCAGTGATAACTTGATGAACTGTAAATACAGAAATACAGTAACTCACTGCAGGAGCAGAGAATCTTCTTAAAAACATAATAGAGAAAAAACAGAAGAGGAAGTTTGTGGGCAGTTGCTTATTGACACTAACTACATGGTTCTGCTGCCAGTAACAAATGTTATAAGGTAGCAGCCCACAAAGCATAGATTTCTCTTTTCTCCTTCCTTCTTCCACATTGCATGCTACAATCGATCATGTGGCACCAATGTCTACACAGAATTGCAGCTGTTCCCTGCCTTCCTCCAGGTCCCACATGGTGAGAGAGAGCCATACATGGTACCATGAGCAAAGCCTTCATTAAGCATTTTGTTCTTGCTGTGAAACCTCCTATTTCTGTGACTTACATGGATTTGCACAAATATTAAGAATATAATCCTTAGCAGCTAAGCCATTAAAAACATGCATTTCACAGAATCCATTATCAATTATAAAGCCTTTATTTTTGCGTTGCTCATTTACAGTCTCTAAGCAACACTGTATCCTAGCACTGCATTGTAACATCTATGGCCCTTAGGACAACACTAAAAGATGACAAAAAGTCACTGATGGTGTGTTTACTGACTTCATGGTTTGTCAAAAATTCAACTCATAGGCAGAGATTGCTTTTGCTTCTTTCAGATAAACACATCAGTTTACACCTCTGTAGAAATACCCAATGTTTTCGTTCTACTACAGAGAAAAACAAGAAATACCCATTTTTGTCTTTAGCTTTTCTTCCAGAATGCAGTTCTGCACAGTGCAGGCTATGTTTTTGTTAGCCAGGAAAGGTTTTCAGCAAGTCAAACTCCTGCAGTAACCTCAATTTTTCTAAGTTAAAATGTATTACTCTACCTTGTATCTACAAAAGACATTTCCAAGATTTTTTTTCCTCCACTGCTAGCAAAAAGAAGAATCATTTCTTTTCAAAATCACATGCAAATAATTCAGCTGATCATCAAAACTTTTATACCTGGAATAACACAGGAATGCTTTTCTGAATGCTTTTTCTGCTTTTCTGGCAGAGACAGAGAGGGGAAATTCTTCTTAGCAGCTGATTAGATATGATATTCTTTTAAATAAACAGTAAACTCCGTGCTGGTCATTGAGCTCACTCCAGTGCTTTGCACGTCCGTGTCTGACTTAAACCATTTCAATATATTCAGATTTTCCTTTACTTTTGGTGCACTGAGCAGTATTCCCTTCATATTTGTGGTGAAAGTGATTCACCAACAACTGAAAGGAGAAATGAAAATGTGTCACTTATGCCATCACTACTGGTAATAGAGCTGGCAGCATTTTACACACACCATCCGGTGAGGTATTTATTTCAACTGTTTTAGTCTAGAGGAGCTTTGGGTTTTATAAATGAAGATTTTGTGCCTGAATAAGAAGGGCAGCAATCTTACCAACACCGATGAGGTGCAAGATGACAAGTGTGCTTTGTACAAATTTTAAAATTGCAAGGTGCAGTTATATATATATATATATTTAAATCAAATAAAAGAAATACAGGAGAAAAACAGTAAGTAAACTTTGTTTGAGGGTGAAAAAGCAGGAAAAAATATTCTGTTTATTGGCACATTATTAGAAAACAATTAGGAAATTATTAGAAAACATCCATAAGAACTCTAGCAGGCACCTCAGTAAGGTGCAATGCTCCATACTACATTTTGCACACAAAATACGTCATAGTTAAGATGCAAATGGCTCCATCATTACCTCTGGTGGCCTATAAGAAATGGCAATTTATTTGAGACTAAATAGGGAACTGGAGTAACTGCTGGAGTTAGATGGGAAAGTAGGAGGTGATTGGACAGCTGTTAAAATCACACATGGTAATTTTGATGTGCTTACCACCATTTTTCTTATTTGTTTACCAGATCTGGTTATGAGCCAAAATCAACAATCCTAATTTTGGTGATCAACAATCTGACATAGATTGAAGAAAGCCCAGCATATCACAGAATCCTAGAACCATTAAAGGTTGGAAGGAACCCTTGAAGGCCATCTGGTCCAACTCCCCTGCAGTGAGCAGGAACACCTACAGCTCCATCAGGAGCTCAGAGCTCTGTCACCCTGGGGGTCTGCAGGGATGGGGCACCACCATCTCTCTGGGCAGCCTGTGCCAATCCACTCTTACTGCAAAAAACTTCTTCCCTATATATTTAATCTAAATCTCTTAGTCTGAAACCCCTCTTTTAAAACCATTTCCCCTTGTCCTATCAACAGACTCTGCTCAAGAGTCTGTCCCCTTCTTTCCTATCCTAATGCCCTGTCACCTTGTCTGCAAAACAACAAAATCATTCATTTGCCTTAGCCTTCCATATGCATCACTGTAATGTATATCTAGATATACTAATAAAAAACAGCCTATACATGCTATGAATCACAGTCACATCTTACTGTGGAGGCTGTATGAAGATCATCAGGTTACTCTGCACACCACCTTCTTGCCAAAAACCCCTGACTTTGTTACGTAAATTCAGTGTTAACATTTGCAACCATCCCTATTTACATATAGCCCGTTATCTCAAGTATATTAAAATCCATAGATAACAAACCTAAACAGAGAGAGTAGGAGATGTACAACAGTTATTTGTATGAGTGAGATATCTGATGAAGATCACAATTCAAGGTGCAATTCTCAGCAGTTAAACCAATTTTTTTTAGTGTTCTGCAACATTCAGAAGTGGACCTGAAGAAAACAGGGATGAGTTCTGGCCTACGTAATGAGATACCTTACAGAGGCCACCATTTTCCATGCCTCTTAGATGTGGAATTACTAGCAAGCAAAGCAAGTACAATCCACAGAAAGAAATACCAAGCATAATCTGCAGGTGAAATAACATCAGATCATTGTAGATAAATACAGTCATAGAAATGAAATGGAAAACAAACAAACAAACAAAAACCAACAAGGAACAACACAAACCACCCCATATCTAATCATCCCTCCAGGCCTTTCTGGCCATACATTATAACTCTCCCAAGAGGATAACTGTTTTCTTTCTTGGTTCTAATATTGTTGAACGAGCAGCAAGCTCAGTTTCCATTTTGTCTTCATACTAACACACAACATAGCACTTAAAATAATATTTTTAGGAATGCCCAAATTACATTTAATTAAAAACTACGCCATGCACTTTGTCATGAAAAGAAAGTCTCATTTTCAAATCTGGGACCTTTAAAAGGTCTGCATTACTAAGCTTCAGCAGCTCTGAAGTGACTGTCCTTGCATGAGCTTGTTTGCAGCAGCTTACCAATATTTTGCAAAGTCTGCTTTCAGCAGTTTCTTATTAAATACCTGCAGATAAGTGACATTCAGTGTTAGGAAAAAAATAGTAGTCTATTCAGGACTGGCATTCCTGGTGAATACGGAGATCTGCTTCCATGCTTCAAACTAACAGGCGTTTACCCAGCAAACAACTAGAGCTTTAGCATGAACAATCCTTCCAGTCAGTTCACTGACTGTACATAAAAATGCTGTTAAGCGTATGCCTAAAGGCAATGCTGTTTTGAATCACAGCAACATCGTAACTGAATTTCCATTTTTGTATCTGTTTCAAAAGGGCAGAGATTTTACATATATTTCTTCTTTCTGTATGTGCACCCTTTGGTATTCTTGATTGTCTCCTCCACTGATGCACAAGAAGTTATCATGAAATGTTTTCAATATTCTAACTATTAAACCCACATAGTTATACAGACATGGTTGGTTTTATTTCATCTTGCTTGCTTTTGAGCTTGTCCCTCTTCACCACTACGGTCTCAGATCTAAAAGATCACTTAATTGAGTGATTAATTTTCTCACTAGCAAACTAGCTAGGTATTTGGTACATATCAACATCAAACCAAAACAGAAATAACCCACACCTGTGAATTTTCCTTTCCTAATAAGATGATCAGATTTAATTTTAAGGATTACAACAGATACCTGACTCCACTACCTACTCCATTTGTATTTTCTCACTTGTAACTACCAACAGTGGGGTCTGCTAAGTACACAGTGCAACTAAAAAGTGAATTTTAAAAGTATTCAGGCTGGTGGAAATAAATTAATAATCAGTTTGCTTAAGTTCTTCTGCAGACAACTCCCTGGATAGCTTGTTATTTGCCTTTGAACATCAAGCCTTTACTCTGAATAACTTGAATAACTTATCTGTCCCATGGACGATCCTGTCCAAAAGGCTTGGGTGTCCCCAAAGAATTATTGTATTTTTTAAAGAAAGATCACTCACATAGCTTTGCTTTATAACAAAATGGAATTATGCCCTCTGTAGATTAATAATAAATAGATGCAAATAGCATGGGAATTTATAAATGACAACGTGCAATTCATTTTATAATGCCTTAAAAAAACTTTGTGCAAATGTACCCCCTAAATCAAGCAACATTTTAGAACACACAGTAATCACTAGGGTAAGCAGTACAAAAGAGAAAAAATCCTATGTACGTACCACAGTGCTTCCATTGTGCATGTTATGTGTGTCCTTATGGGCATGGGCACAAAAATCTATGCAAGCTGTGACACCAGAGAAAGGCCTACCGTCCTTGGATCCGAGCCGACAGTCTGGGCCCATGTGTTCATTTTCCACCTAAAAATAAAATAAACTACAGGTACTTAGGACTGAAAGTGCGTGACTTAAAACGCTGTTATCCGCAAATGCACTTATGGCTGAATAAATACAGCCAGGAAGAATAATGAGAAAGCATGTATTTTCCCTTGAAACATTCAATACTTACTACTGTTGTCAACAAGACAATCAGCTCCATCAGAATCAAAACATCTCTAAATATATATATATATATATATATATATATATATTTTTTTTACAGTGTTATTGGTATGACTTTTACAAATGCACAGCTCAGGGCATAACTTAATCACTAGCTGAAACAGAAAAGATACATTATTCTAGAACTAACCATGCAAAGTACTGGCTGCAGGTAAGCAGTGGGATTCGTCACATCGGAGATCTGCCGCTTCTACCCGTTAGCACACTTTGGAGTCTCATCTTTTCCAGCAACACTGCCTGTTTAGAGGTACAGCTACACTGACTGAAGATCAGACCTACCTGGTTCTGGAAAGCTTCAGGAGCAAGCTTTTTATAAACCGGAGCCACATCAGTAGCTAAAGTTTGCAAATTATGTTCAAGAAGTTCCTCCTGCAGGGAAAGATGATGCTTAGAGAGCTGCAATTTACTTCAGAAGAATTTAGAAGAATCCAGTTTAGAGATGTCTGACCTGAGTCAGCAAAGCTAATAATGTCCACCTCTATCTGATTTTATTAACAAGACTTCTATGCCTCAGTCTTTTGTCACTGGACATAAACAAGCCTATTCTTGCACAACTAAATTGCCCAAAGTGATCATTATAAGTCAGGAAAATAGCAACAGAGGATGTGTGGTAGGATAGAGAAACCCAGTATGCAAGGAATTTGTTTTTCATGTCACTTTTTCCTGCTCATATACAGACAATCAAGGAAAGGGATCTATTCCACAGAAAATAGAGAAATACTGAAAAATTAGATTACATTCTGTGTGGATATGGAAACCCATACCTTCTTAAAGCGTTTTGTTCATGAGGCCTTCATTTCTGTTGATAAATTTCTGCTATAGAAACACCTACTAGAACTGAAAGTAGTATTCAGCTCCTTGGGAGAAGCCCATATATATACAGAACTAGCTATATAGCAACGTCACACTTAAGCTCTTATTTAGAGAAACACAATTCCTAAACTCCTGCTTTTCTGGGAAGAACACCAACCAGCTGTGAAAGAAAAGGCGGCAGCTGAATCCAGGGTGATGTACTCCCTTTACTTTGTTTTCCTGCAAGGAGCAGGCTTTTGGGGACACCTCCAGCTTCAGTTTTGCACACTGTGTAGTGGTAAAATATGGACTCATAGAATCCACAAAGTTGGAAGGGACATTTAAAGGTCACTCAGTCTATAACAGCTTACTATAATAGCATATAGTCTAGAACAGCTTACTTTTATTTTGTTACACAAAAACAACTAGTCATCATATATTATATATTTTATATACTTAAGTGTTTACAAGATTATTTTCACATTTTTCAATTACAAAATGATACTGTGCTTTTAATTTGCATGATAGCAGGTTTATTAACTGCTGATTGCTACCACATGTACTTCTGAGCCTTGCTGAAGGTAATGCGTCCTTAATTATCTATTACTATTCTTACCTAGGTAAATTACACCCTTAACCTCATCTCCCTCCATCCAGTGCCTCAAATGATCAAATGATCCAAATCCTTCAGGATACCAAACTAACTTCTCTTCTATTTGCTGTACCTCTTAGCTTTGTGTCATCTGCGAAATCATCAATCTCCAGTTAGCTGCTAAGAAAATTAATGACAAAACTAAACAAAGAGAAAAATTATTTACCAGCAATTTCAGTTCTTTGAGACATTGTGACAATCTGCACACCGCAGGCACCCAGAGCTGAGGCTTTTGCATAGCAGTAGCCTGAGGGTGCACGTGCTGCCCGCACAGGCAAACACCACGAGTCCTTGTGTGCTCTGCAAGGACTCATGCTTTCTGCTGCAGAAGCTAAGGAGTTTTTAAATCTCAATGGAAAAGGGGAAATGAGAAAATGCACTTCTAGATCACACACCTAGAACATGTCCCACTACTGGTTAAAGTAACCTCTTTCAGCCAGCTGATGATATACTGTCATAGAAAGTATTATCCTCCAAAAATCATCCGGTTACCTGCCAAGTGAACAGGCAATGCAAAACAGCTCCCATTGGTGGGGCACCATTTCTAGATGCTACCGTGAATGCTGCTATACTTAGCCAAGTGTCTGAATGCAGCTCTGCAGCTCAAGGTGGCAACTTCATGGACACAGAGGAAGCAATGCCAGCTGAGCCTGCAGCCTCGTGCAGTGCATTCTGATCAAAGAGAAATCTATTTGAGCTGTCCTTTAGGAGATATGGATGCAGGCTAAAATTTCATTAGACAGCACATATGAAGACTTTGTTGATCCCCAAGATACCGTTATTAAAAGCATTACAAATCTACACAC
This sequence comes from Lagopus leucura, assembly GCF_019238085.1. Taxonomy (NCBI): domain Eukaryota; kingdom Metazoa; phylum Chordata; class Aves; order Galliformes; family Phasianidae; genus Lagopus; species Lagopus leucura. The sequence goes on along the minus strand of NW_024962255.1, from coordinate 10,233,819 downwards.
ACAGAATGCTCCAAACACAACAATAAGCAGGGAGGGAACCTAAAACGTAGAAAATGGAAAGGGACAAAGGAGAAGGGGAACAAGAATATCTAATAAGCACATCTTTCTGTAAAATGGAAGTTTATTACCCTTAAGGCATCTGAGACAAGTGGAGATATTTTCAGCTTGTACTGCCTTAAGTCAGGTATTCACCAAGAAAAAGGAGAGACATGTGGTGTGTGCCCTAATCTGTTTAGGCAGAAGCCCCATCAGCACTCTTGGCTAATGAAGTTTGTAAATACTCATGATGTAAGTGGACAGCACAACTCAGAGGAGGCTGAGGGGTTTACATTCATGTACATAAGCATAAAAGATGCTTAATCAATTCTTTTACGAAAAAAAGTTAAAATTTTCAAGGAATATTTAGCTCCAGTGAACAAACTGACATCTCTCTTCCAAAAAAACACCATATTTCTTTACACGTGTACACTAAACATTATAAATACCAAAATACTTCTACTACTACCTGGCCTTCAATCAGCAAGGTCTTCTCTGTATCTGGCAGCAGTAGAGTTCAGGAGCTGACAAAGAAATTCTCCCAGAAGGAGAAGTAGGCAACAGACTGCTATATACCACATGCCTCTTCAAGCATGTCAGATGTGCTAGGAAATACCTAATTCTGTTATCTGGGAGGTCGACAGGGCAATGAGGTTAGATTGATCCACAGCCAGAAAAAAAGGGACCTTTGAGATACCCTGAAGAATCTTTCTGCTCTGTGTTCATCAGGCAGTGGTTATCTATTTACACCACCATTATTCCTTCATCATGAGACAAGTAATTCTTTTAAGAGGTGCATTACTTTTCATCGTATCCATTGTCTTATTTTCTGTGTTGAACTTTATGTCATTACTAATGCTCATAAGCTGCAATTAGAGCATCACTTGGATGCATCATATTTTATTGTAATTCTCAAGAAACATGTTGTCCAAGAAAAATCCAGTTTATTCTGGATGTCAGATAAAGGATCAGGTTGCTACAGTTCCAAACATTTGATCAGATGCCTGTGTGATAAGCTATGCAGACACATGTGAGAGAGCATCTGTATCTGTGGATGGTTTCTAGTTCTTAAAATCATCTGAATAAATACTTGGAGGCAAACAGAACAAAACAATAAAATAAATCTTACTTGTTTAGGGTCATCAGTGAGAAGCCTAAACTTCCTGGGGTTTTTGCTTCTGGCAAATTTACATCCATTGAAATACATGCTCCATGAACAGCCAAATGAGAATGATGCTCCACACGTTTCTGGATCAAGTCCCTGACATGCACACGTACGGCTGTGAAAGGAGATAAAGACAAGTCAGTTGATGATGCAGCTTGCCTTTTTCTTAATGGTCAATGCTATTTGCTTTTTCTTTTTTAAATACATAACAAAACAATGCAGGAATTTACAAATTTGTAGTTTAATGAGGTATTTTCTGTTAATGAAGTATTCATTAACAGAATGAACTTTCAGAGGACTTTCTTTCCCTTATAGACAATTCCAACTCTCTGAAGTCTCACAAGTTCCGCTCTCAGGAAATACATAACATTGAGTTATAGCTACCTAAATATACTCTCATGCTTTTTTGATTTTGACATCTCAAAGTACAAGAAGTACAAAATAGTACCACTCCTATTGAAGGTTGCCCGTAAATACAGTAAAATGTTACATGAGGCAATACCATTATCTCCAAATTGATCCAGTGTTTAAAACAGAACAACTCCACTTACCCTGGCCATTTAAGAACAGAAGCATTAGACTTAGATCACTGCACAGCTATTAGGGAAGGCAGCACGCCCTCCTCTCACAACTGGCCAGCCTGGCTCACAGGTGTGGTGGAAGTCAGGAACCACCTTTTTAGCAGCTCCTTACTGTGGCTGCATGTGTACAAACACAGAAGAGAATTTCACTGCCAATCCTTTCCCTGGGCTCCCATTGTACAAGTAGCCCTTAGAGCCTGGTCTGTAGAAAAGGCCAGAAACTAAGTTTTATACTAAAATGACACCTAGTGGCTTGTAATTTTAAATAAGTTTTCCTGCATTTATCAGTTGCACTACTATTGAATTTCCATGCTGTTAAATTCAGAACACTCGAAGGGCAACACAACAGTGGGTGACAATTTCAGGAGCTTACTCTTCATTCAGTGCACATCTGCGGCTCGTGGGACAGCCGTATTTTCTGAGGCTCTGCGTCAGCTCTTTGTACAGCGTATCAGCCAGGAGATGAGGGATCCCCTCCCACGCCAGTATGAGAATCACTATGACAGCAGTCTGGCAGTGGTGTCCCGCACGCTGACGTACCAAGCATAGCAACTTCTCCTCATCACTACTTCTTCGTATCACCTGAAAGAATCATTTTGTTTATTCTAAGATAGAACTAGGAAACACATGAGGCCTGGACGAGAAAATAAAACTGCTGTCTGAAGTGTCTATCAGCAAGTAGGGCCGGGAAAGCATCACACGCTGGTCTCTTGGTGTAGCATGTGACTTTGTGTTGCCTTTCTACCTATAAAAGAAATAGCAGAAGGAGTATCTTAGATGTTCTACACAAACAATAATGACTAGTTTGAGGAAAAAACATCCACTAGAAATATATAACAATCCTGCAATGACAGAGCCATTGAAAACCTAATAGTTACCTTGCAAATAATACTGAGAATGTATTGCCAAAACCCAGAAAGCAGATGCATAAGCTGCACCCCAAAAGCAAACACACACTCATGTTAAGATGATTACTACAGTTACATACCAGTACACTGAACTATCCCCATCTTGCAACATAACAATAGATGGAAGCAATGAAATAAACTGTGTGAAGGAATCAGAGATTTTTCATAACATTAAAGTAGTTAGCAGAGTGCTGAAATATTTTAGTGACCTGTATGACACAGAAAGAACTTTTTGTCAATTTTATCCATATAATACATAAAAGATTAATATGATACAGAACATTACTACAGTGGCTTTTAATATACCAATGAACTAAAAAAAAAATTATATGCCACATGTTTCTGTTTTATCGTAGCTTGACACAAATTTCTGTCGTAAGAAGACCAAAAAGATGCATTACATCTAGGTAATAATAGAATATAATCCTTGACATACATTATCTGTTCTTCAGACATATCTGACCCATCAGAGCCCCTATGAGGCCTCCAACAAAAAAGGGCTCAAGTCCTCAGTGTTACACTTCAACATTCAAAACAAAGACAGTAAGCGTAGAAGCTAAATCACCCTCCCCTGCTCTGTCATCTCTAGGATGGGGATGAGTAGCTTTCTCTTCCTAAGAAAAGATACATCATGTATCCTCCTCAAAAAGATACATCCATGCAGCTGGTGAGCCCTTTCAATTGCAGATACTCTTCCAGCTCTGCAGCAGAACAGTCGCTCAGTACAAGCAGTTGGCCACTCTGGCTTTACCAACCACTACCCCCTATTGGTAGAAGGCCCATAAGTGTGTGTAAGGGAACCATTAGGTCACAGGTTGAACTGAAGATGGAGCACCTGGTGAAGGAGTATGGCTGGCCAGGAAGCACAGGTACAGACAATTTACATGTGCTTCCAAGGTGACAGGAATGGGTGAATCCAGGATCTCAGTCTCCCCTGGGCTTATTTAAGGGTCAGCCTCTAAAGGGAGAACATCTCCTAGATGAAGGTTGCTTCCTTGGGAGGAGTGTTCTACAACCACAGATCGCCATCGCCAGCTGGATGAATCAACCTTTTCTTCTGTGTGAGACTATTGGTATTCCCAACAATTCCTCGTGAAGAGCTTGTCAGAAGCACTGCTTCATAGGATAAGCCGAGCTAATAATGACAGAATATAAAAGCAGAAAGGCAACAATTTCACCTATTCATTGGATGCCTCCAGCTGTCTGGGTTTTCAAGTAGATTCTCCATCAGACTGATGCCAAAGCCTCTTTGTTTCCAGACACGTGGCTAGTGGTCATTCATATGACCCCTAGCCTGATCAACTGTGAATATCTAAATTATTTAAGCTAATTAAAAGTGGGAACCAAAATACCCTTGCAGTTAATCTGCAAATGAAAGGATTTTCAACAGACCAAAAGTTTCAGATAATGCATTTTTGCTTTGCAGGAAGAAGCAAGATGCAAGTTAGTTTGTGTCAAGGGAGAAAGAATCGCTCTTTTCAAGTTGATTACACAGTCTCACAATCAGCCTTAAACTCAATGAGAAAAGTAAATGCATCTGAGTTACCATTCCTCTTGGTTGTGACTGAACTACTGGTACAGTATTTTCTGTAAAGAAAGAGAAATAATGCAGCTCATTTACATTTGAGTGAGACTTACAGAAAATCTATTATGCTTGATCCATAATACAGGTTATTCACATCAGTGTGAATTGTACATTCCTGAGGCAGCATAGCTCCTTCCAGTCAGAAACAGAGGAATTTAATTTTGCTACTCAGCATGAAGGGTGATGCTTTTAATCTCTTTCTTCTTTCTTAGTTTTCTAGACTTTGTAACTTCAATGAGGAAATGCAATATCTCTTAGTTTCTCAGTACAACATCAGGGTGCTCTTCGTGAGCTTTCACATAGTCCTCAGCTGAGTCCAGAAAAAGAGACAAATGGACAGGAACACAGTTTATAATCTGCTTCAAAGCAATGTCACACCACCTTGCAGTTAAACACAGATGGAATCTGCTTTGTTGTGCATGCTAGAGATAATGCAGTGCTCTTACTGGACGCACAAACATTCTGCAATCCACTGTCTTTCAGGCCACAGAGGTGACTAAAGGATTTATGAGTTATCTGGATTTCATTTCTGTGGCCCTTAAGAGGTTACTGCTGCAGCTGGAGCACTCCTGTCCTTAGGTAATTGGAGATAAGGCACTTTCCTCACCTATTAGTCTTAGAAGAACACAACCTGCACTGAAGCAATTGCAGTTCCTCAGGGCTTGCAGCCAGCAGCACAGCTGGAGCCGCATTGCTTTTCCCATATAAACTGATGATGTCCATGCATGTGTTACAGATGCTATCCTCAAGGCAATAATAAACAGAGCCTCTCTTGCAATAATACAAAATCCACAGCAATACCACACAACTTTAATACACAGAGAACCACATTTGAGGAGGACAAGCCCAGCCAACAGAAACACCATGTAATTCCTGACAACAGCTTTTCTGATGGAGAAAATTCCTACTGTGCTCCTTGACTCAGTGACTTATTAGTTACATTAACACTGATGGAATCAAAGTTATTTCCAACTTGTCATTTGTTTTCTAGTACTTGCTGATATCACAGAATCACAGAATGGCCAGGGTTGGAAGGGACCTCAAGGATCATGAATCTCCAACCCCCCTGCCACATGCTGAGCCACCAACCTCCCCATTTAATACCAGACCAGGCTGCCCAGGGCCCCATCCAGCCTGGCCTTGAACACCTCCAGGGACGGGGCATCCACAACCTCTCTGGGCAGCCTGTTCCAGCACCTCACCACTCTCACAGTAATGAACAATCCAATACATTTCTGAAATTAAATGGTAAAATATTAAGCTAAATTGTCTGCTTTTTTTTTTTTTTTTTTAAGTGAGCCTGAGATTATCTGAGTAACTGGTAAAATCCAAAATACGAGCACAAGCTGTGCATTGCTTATCTTGCTTGATAAGTTAACAGGCTGGATCTTTCACTGCTTCTCCAAGTAATGGACCTAGTAAGGTTTTACTGACTAATGATCCACTGAATTACTCTTCTTAACTTTAAATATCTCCAAGATATTTCTCTATTTCTGTCCCTGTTTCTGTAGCTTGAAATGACTGGGAATGGTACCAAGATCTCTTAACCCTTAAATATCCCTAGACCAGGCAGTGTTTTAACCAACTTTTCTCCCCTGGTACTTTATGGAAGACATCACACATCTTAAATTCATGCATCATCTTAAAGTCACCAACACAGCAACACACGAAGTCTCAGCCTACACACTCTTTTTTTTAGCATGTATTTGATATAGGTCCTCTTCAGTAGGCAAATGGAATTAGTATGCTGTTACAGCCACGGAATGCAATGCTAACATAATTTATAAATCAATTCTTCATGCAGTAATTCAAAGCATATACGTATGTGCTATAGTTGGTAAACATAATTCCCAGTGCACTCATGGCTTCTGTATGAAGCACTCAGAAGCTGAACATTGAATTAAAAATGCAGCAGAGCAATCTGAGTGCTTCTCAGACTGCAAACATTGCACAAATCAGCTGGCAAGTCTAAGCCCCAAAAGCTGCAGATACTGCCCATGACTTCTGCATGGTTCATACGTGTAGTTAAAAGAAATGCTCAGGTAAATAATTAAATACTTTATTTTGGTTAACTTTGGTCTGTAATGCTCTTAAGGAGGAATGAGAAAATAACTGCTTGTTAAGCAACAGAATTTTAAATAGAGCTTTTTAAAGTGGCTAACTAAAAACTTACTGCACATCAAAAGCCCCATGGTTTCTTGGTGTCTCACACAGAAAAATAACAGTCAGAAAACCCAGACTTGTATGAAGTTTGTGAAGAATTATGTAACACTTAGGTGATGGCATCATCTTTTCGTAGCTACACAGGCCTGTATTATCCCTGAACACTCTTTAGCAAGTGATAACTGACAGCAGTACTGGGTATCCATCAAAACATTTACAACAAATACTTTGCTTCAGCTGCAACACAGACATCTGACAAACTCCTCCCAACACTTCACTGATACCTGCCAGCACTGCTCTGTACCCTCTTCAACTGGACATGAAGCTGCTTCTTGCCTGTCCCCTAACATCACAACATCTGTGACAAGAGAAAAAAACACACGGGACAAACACCTCCTGAATAGCTTTCTAATGTGCATGTGTGCTTGGATGTACACAGCCATCATCATTGCAGGTAGCTGATCTGAGCAGGATCATAAAATCAACTTTTGAGTTGGGAGGGACCCTTAAAGATCATCTGGTGCAACTCCCCTGCAACTAACAGGGACACTTCTAGTTCCATGAGGAGCTCAGAGCCCCATCCAGCCTGACCTTGGGTGAATGCAGGGAGGAGGCATGCACCAGCTCCATGGGCAGCCTGTGCCTCACCACTGTGACTGCAAAAGAATATATATATCCAATCAAAATCTACCCTCTTCCAATTTGAAACCACTTCCCTTGTCCTGCCACAACACACCCCGCTGAAGTCTCTGCCCCCTTCTTTCTCACAGCCACTTTGTAGATACTGATGGGCCACTCTCTGCTCTCCTCAGAGCCTTCTCTTCTCCAGGCTGCACAGCCCCAGCTCTCAGCCTGTCCTTTAGGGTATTCCATCCCTTGGCTCATTTTTGCGGCCCTTCTCTGGATGCACTCTAACAGATCCGCATTTCTCTTGTACTGAGTACTCCACATCTGGACTCACTCCCAGTGAGGTCTCACCAGTGCAGTGTAGAAGACATCCATGCGTTTTCATCTCTTATAAAAATAAAAATTGTGCATTCCTCTTGTGCTGCAGTCTGGTGCCCATCACCACCATTTGCTGTACCGTGCCTGTTCTGTGTTATTACAGCTTGCCGTGTGTTCTTATTTATGCAAACATCTATAAAGATGGCAATTGAAGTAATTTCCTTTATTAACTAGCCCATACATTCTGAAATGCCAGAACCAGCCAATATGAGCAAGCCCCTGAGGTGAAGCATGGGCTGCCAGCCAGGACAGAAATACAATCAGAGGCTTCACAGCTAAACCTCTGTTTCTACAAGCCACAGAGGTAGGAATTAAGGATGTCTAACAAACTTTTACCCCAGGCAGTAACACAAAACTTGGTGTCCATCACTACGTACATAAAAGGACAACACTCCTTGCATGACTGGGCATTTCTCAACAGTGAGTTTTAGCTAACATTTTACTGGTTGTCCATCCTGCACAATGACCTCTTCCTGCAGTTCATAATAGCTGGCCCTCTTTTCTCCATTACCTGGAACAACTCTGTACCTTCAGCAGTTTGTCACCACAGCATTTTCCACTTTCTTCAAATCATTTTTGAATATAGTGAACAGCATCAATAAAGGGTATCAATAAAACTTGCTTCAACTACCCAAATGCTTTAGTTCTGCTTACTTTAATTACTTCATTTAGGTTGTAAATGCAGTGGATACTTCTTGTCAGCATGTCTCTTGGCAGGAGCACTATGAATATGAAATATTACTTGATGTCCTTAAACATAAGCCAGTCTAACAAGTCCTGTACGTGACTTATATAAAAGTCACTAAGAATCGGGACTGTAGAAGCTCACCAATACCAGATGCTGAATAACCCTATGGATGAGAAATTAATTTCATATTTAGGATCACAAGATCCTTTGTGTCAACTTTGATACGACATAAATGAGACACCGCTAGCAAATACATACAAAAAATTTTAACTGCGAGTTGAATACAAAACAATGCTGGATGAAAAAATCAACCAACAAAAAGGTCCTTTTTTTTAGGTTTATTTTGTCTCCATGTGGTTCCACTGCAATAATTCTTCCAGCCCACTCCGAATTTCTTTGGTAAAATAGCTGTCTCCTCTGCAGGGTAGCAGTAGATGATCTTAAGGTGAGAATGCATCCTGATTATCCACTGTGATTTCCTGAAACAGGCATCTCATTTAGAACTGTTTGTCTCAAGATTTTCTGAGCTGTAGATTTTGCCTCAGTGGGAAGTCTGCCTACTGGAGTCCTTTCTACATAGTATGAGGTCTGCTAAGATACAATTCCACAATGATCTGTGTCTGTACAAAGTGAGTAAACAATGCTGCTATTAATTGCTGTTCTAGCAGGCGAGGCTGTTCAGCAGGAGCAGAAACAAACATTGTTTGCAGCAGAAGCAAGCTCGCCCTTTAGTTTCCTAATTCACCCCTACACACACACTTGATAAATGACATCAAGCTCCTTTCTCACTGCAAGGTGTTACATCCTTTTGTTCTCAGCATATCTAAGAGAGATTAAAATGCAAAAAATTTCACTTTCCGAATTACTCTCTGTTCAAGATTACCGCAGACTACATCAACTAAGTTAAAATGGAACTGTTGCTGTCAATACGTGATGTTACTTCACTTCACTGGAATACCACTGCAGCATTTTAAAAGAATTATCAAATCACTTAAAAATTTATACCAGAAGAAATACTGGAAACCTTCCAAAATGTGAACAGGAATATAGGTACATTTTCTTCAACCGATGCTGCAGAAATTATGCCAAAATTGAAGTTTCACCTCCTGGTGCCCTGTTACCCCCCCTTGGTCTCTCAAATTTCCTTTTCCTGTTACGTCACTGATAACTTCGTGATAGGGATGACAAACAAGAACCTGAGCTCCATTTGTTCAGATATCACCATTAGTTTTAATGTAGAGATAACAGCAACTGAAATGTTAAGGCTTTCTTAGTATGAGGGCTGCTCCAAAAGTAATGGCTCCTATTTTATGACGCCAGCCTGCAATCTCAGAAGCAGATGTTGGTGGGATGGCAGTAGGGGCCGAACCTCCCTGGACCAGTACCCTGCTACAGGTTGTTGCTGTGTGACAGATGGCAGCAGAGATGCAGTCTGACAGAATGGTGTCTGACATGGAAGTGAGGATGAACGCGTGTCACTGAATTCCTCCACATGGAAAAAATGGCACCCAGTGACTTTATCGATGCTTGCTGAGCGTTTATGGATACCAAACAGATGTGGGATGCACAGTGTGTTTCAGCAATGGCAAAAGGAGGCAGCTCCACTGGTGCACATTTTCCACAAGAGTGACACAAGCAGGCTCTTGTTCATCATGCATAGCTAATTGCAGAGCCTGCGCTGAAAAATACTACTTTGTGACAATTTGCTTTATCAAACAGTGCTGTCGTACTCTTTATCTGCTGTAGTTTCCATCAAAATAAATGGAAGGCATTCCTTTCAGAGCAAACTTTGGTTTCCCTGATTTATTTACCTTAACTTAGCTTTTTTATATTTACTCTAATTGTTGAGTAGATTTTCCAAATACAAGACATTTTAAGATGCTTCAGAAACCGTGTAAAAATTTACAATAATTTTCATCTCAAAGCACTGCAACACATAAAGAACAGCTTGACTTTGGATATTACAAACATGTTTCATCCAAAATAAACTCTAGTTCTGTGTTCAACAGATAAGTCTTCATACGAACAGTGACGATAGTGCCCCCATAGCTATCAAACCCACTACACAAGCTACCTTCAGCGTATGTTGAAGGATGGCAAGAAAGTGCTGCTCCAATACAACGGTCTCCAAAAATACAACTAAAATGACCACCAACCACTCTCAGGAATGTTTTCCTTCCAGATTTCTCAAATGTGGATCACCATCTGATCACAGAGAGAGTTTAACATATGAAATAAAACCTTGAAATAATAAAACCTGCTTAGAGGTGCTGGGCTCCACATAAAGCAGTCCTTTGATAGTGTTGATTAGTAATGGCCACCTATGCCAGAGCACAGTATTTCACACATTTATCACTAAATTTTCTTTAATAAATTGTACATCCCTTCTAACCCTAACTTACACGTAAGACAGCCTAGAAGCTCAAGTATCTTCTCAGTTTTCTTCTTTTCTCTATTCCCAATCTCTTTCTCAACTGAAGCCAAGCTAGCAAACTGAAAAAACAAACACACTTTTCTGCAGAGAATCAACTGTTAACAGAAGCTCAGAGCACTCTACAAAATGTAGTTTCTAGTATTCAGGCACAAATTCCTACCAGGTCAATGATCTGTAAAGCCTTTGTTTTAAGAGTGCACTGTCTAAGCATCACTTCTTGAAAATTTGATCAATTTCAGTGGCTAATATTAAGTCCAGGTCCTTAAAAGAAGGCTGTCACTTCAAGGGCAGTTGGACTAGATGGCCTTCAGAGATCCTTTCCAACTCTAAGGATTCTATATTTCTAACTATATTTACATCGCAAAAGCATTTGTAATTTCTCTTTTTTAATCTGTTGCCTTCCCTTCTTTTTTTTAATGGATATACTGCCGCTATAAAAAAGACCACTAAGCTCTGTTAAGTGTAAGTAGAAAGCCCAAAAAGGGAACCAGAACAAAACTGAAGTGAAAGAGTTTGAGAAAGGCATAGAAGCTGCACCGTACCACATTTCTCAAACAAATTACAGCCACCAGCAGGCTAACAAAATCTGAGAGGTCAACAGATCATCCAGGTGTAAAACAAAAAAACAAAGCACTTAGGGAAGATAAATCCAGAGATGCAAAAACTACTTTTGCTGTGTTCACAGAATCACAAGGTTGGAAACGACCTGCAAGATCATCCAGTCCAACCACCCTCCCATTCCTATCAGTGCCACAAGCTACTAAACCATCTCTCGTAGCTCCTCATCCAGGCGCCTCTTGAACACTACCAGGGATGGCGACTCCACCACCTCCCTGGGCAGCCATTCCAGTGCCTGACCACCCTTTGAAAGCCTTCTCAGAGGATTCCCACTTCAGAAAAAAAAAGCTTTGGCTGTGCCCCTCACAAAGTTAAAAGCCACCAAAGAAGCAGTCATAGGACAGTAGTGGCAGAAGAAAAAGATCACTTCCCAAAACATAGTCACGATTTCCAAGATCAGATGGCATCCACCCCAGAAACTCAGTGATGAAACAACTGAACTTCCAAATCCAATATGCATAGTCTTGGTTTATAATACATCAGTATCAGGAGGCTTGAAGATTACTAAGAGGATAACAGTTTGGAAAATGGTCCTAGGAGGAATATCCCAGTTCAACGATAACATTAGCCCCGTTTTGTCTGTGCGGAGCAGATCTGAGCTCTGTGGAGCTCAGATCTCTGTGGATTGCTCAAACCAGCAATCACGTAGATAAGCATGATGCACAGAGACACCAAACGTTTGTGAATCTTTTGGCCATACTGCATGGCTTTCTAGATTCTCAGAAGGCACTCAGTGAGGTCCCTTAGTAAAGACTCTTAAAAAAAAAAAAAGCAAACATGAATATGCCTTGGTACAAAGGAAAAGACCATACGTGAATAACTGCTGAAAAGACAAGAAACAAAGGCGGGTATGTGTCTGATGGGAGCTCTGCACAATTCTGCTCAGGTTTGTATTCTCCTCTGTGTTTGTCAAAGGTAAATAAAAGCGTGACAACAGTTGATGAGTAATTCAGGGAAAAGACAAGCACAATCTGCAAATAAATGAAGGATGAGTTCATACTGCCGAGGGGGCAGTAAGAATGGCAGATAAAATTCACTGCAGTGTCCATTGTTAATGCACATGGTTAGCCATTACTGTGCAGAAATGAGAATTTTGCAGAACGATAGAAATCACTGCTTTGCAACAGAAAGAAAAGCAAAAGAAACAGCTAGGAACTGCTGGGAACAGAGCACAAGACTGAAAGCATTACTACACCACCACTATAATTCCAAGTACAAGAGAGCAAAAAAAGAAAAGAAAGAAGAAATAAAGACAAAACCATCTATGACAGGGAATATCAAGCCACTGCCTTCAGCTTAGGGAACCTCAGAGGATTGAGTTACTGGAAAATAAGTGAGTCTTCTGGGAGCTGGCTGCCCTGCTCTTCCGCCATCAGTCAGCACTGGAGACAGGCTGTCAGCAGGGAGTACCTCCCACCCAACCTGGCTGCTCTTATCAGTTCTCATCTCCTGTCTTTATTCCAACTCTGAGCCTTAGAAATTGCATTGCAATTCTGAATGAAGACAACAGAAAGCTGATCCAGGCCAACATTCACTAAAACAAGTAGAAGGAACCTGAAGGAAACGAGTTTAATCCTGAAATGTTAAGACCTGTAGCTGTCCTCTGAGGTCACTGACTTCATCTTTGAATTTAGTGCAGCAGGATCATACCTAGAGTGAGCTACTTATGAACATCATACAGATAGAAGATTTATGAACCATTTCACTTCAATGAATTGAGGTAATCTTTATTTCCCATCAGATATATTGAGAGCAGAAATAAAAAAAAAAGAAAAAGGAGAGTACAAACAAAGTACTGATAAAGCAATGGGAATGACATAAATCACTCACCGCTGTCTGGTGATAGGGGAGGCACTGTAACATGATCATATGAAAAGTCTAACCAAGAAAGACAGGTTGGCAATCCCACTGTTTCAAAGTTCTTTTTCCTTTAACTTATTAAGCAGAAATAGGATAGACTTGCACAAAATAAAAAAGCAAAAGAAATTTTAAAAAAACAAAGAAAGAAAGACAACCCCCTAGCACATGTCACAGAACGATTGTTATTTTCTAATCACACAGTTATCATCTACGTAGATATTGTAAGTTTATTATACCCCAAAAACTAAGGAAAAGCCAGCTCGTTTTAGAAAAAAGAAGCCTGTCTCATTCAGTGTTTAATACACTACGTACATGTTTGGAGCCACTTAGGTGAAAACAATTTAGGAGGAAATGAGTATTGTGAAACACAGCCATTAACAGAAGAATATATATATATATTCTTATATTATATATAATATGTATATTATATACATACATTGTACGTACAAATATATACATAATATATATGGAATAATACATACACATATACACATTTTATAAAGCAGCCTTTGATTCCAAGATGTTTCTAATGAATTGATAAACAACAACATAGACTCATAGCAAAAGGGAAAATTACTGGAGTAAAATAGCTAAATATGAATATATATCGATTTTTTCCTCCTCGCGTTTGCTTCAGCAGAGCTCCATCATGGTGCTCTTGCCAGCAAGCCTCTCAAGAGCCCTAGGGGCAACAGCTTGTCCATCTGCAAAGCAGAAATGAATCTGTCCCAGAGAGCTCTGTAATGAGCAAGTGAAAGTCTCTGTGCAGCTGACCAAACCTTGTGACTGCAATTATCTGAGAGCAGAACAAACTTTTTCCATATGCTTCCAAACAAATTTCAGAATGGTACTACTTTGGTCACAGCCAAAACAGAAATATGCTCCATTTTAAGGATTAATATTAGCACTGCCAATCGGAAGTTAACTCACACATTAAAAATACCAACTAAAAAAATGTGGATTGTCTACAGGATGAAACATAGAGAAGATTTCCACGATTTCCTTCCTTCTCTTGTATCATGCAGTCACACAGCAGGCTTGGAAAGGCATTCATTCCTTTTAGGTCTGAGCTTGCACACAAAAAGTTTTTTGCTGCACAAAAGACATTTGGAATTTAGTTCAATTAACATTAAAGCTTTCTCTCACAAATGCTTGGCATGTAGAAATTTAACTGAACTGTACCGTAATCCTTAAACAGCCTTTCTTATATGCATTGAATGCTTTCTGGCTGTCGTACTGCACACACATGTTGGACACCTACACCACGCAGATGCACAATGGAATCTATCATCTCTGTTTTACGTAAAAGGCAGTATGTTGATACTGGCAACAGCAAAATAAACTTTAAGAACTAGTTTTAAATCTCTTCCTTCTTTCAAAGGCTCACAGCTGTTTGCTAAGGTAAGAATTTTAACTCCTAACCTCTCTGAAAAGTGAGGATTTTTTGCTTAGTTGAAGTGGTGAAAACAAAATCAACCAAGCAGAAAACAGTCCATTTTTTTGGGACGGTCATTTCTGAAATTTGACCATCTTTTATTTTTTTTTTTTTATTGGATGCCTATTTGGTATTAAATATCATCTGAAGCAACTTACACATAGGAGATTCTTTTCTGAGCATCATTTTCTGGATGGAGTACGAAAAACACATTTAACTGTTCCAAGAATATAAGCAGTAAACACACATGCAGTAAATACACATTCACATCCTTATTTTAGTTACATAGTTACAAATGCTGGTCTACCAACTGCACGGTTATTCTCATCAGATTAGCCAGTTAAGTCCGAAATTCCTAAATACAGCAACAATTTATATATATTCCAACAAGCAAATTCTTTTTATTTGTAAAAAACTCAGTGTACAAGATTTCCAGACTATTTTTTACCTCCCTCAGTGGTTTCAGCAAAGATAAGGGACAATCAATTCTTTCCAAGCTCTTTCCTGGAGCTTGTCTGCTACCTCATTTCCTGGCTCCTATGAAGCAATGTGAGACAAAACTTTGGTGAAAACTATCACCATAACATTTATGTTTTGAAATAGTGAGTTCAGTCCCTCAAAATGAGTAGCACATGGTATATGAGACAGTTCATACAATTAAGTTTAAAAAAAAGAAGTTACTGAAAGGTTTTCCAACACACTCTTCTTTCACATTTCTCAAGCCTACTTCACGAGACCTCCAGCTTCCAGACACTGCCAGGTGTTCTTACCCTTGATTTGCCCATCTCTGCCAGCTCTGTGAAGCACCTCTTTCAAACTCACTCTAATCACAGCATCACAGATTAAAAAGTGATATTCTTAGCTTCATCATTCACTGGGACTTGTAAATCAATTAAATGAAGAAGAAACAGACCTTGATTAAAGACCAGATTATATATAAGCTCAAAGACTATACATCATTAGATACTTCAAAGCCACAAAAACCAATTTGACTACTGTAACATAAAAACTTACCCACTTGGCAATCGGACACCCCTGAGAGCTTTTTCCTTCCTTTCCTGTATAAACGACTACTTCTATTCTCACAGCGCTTCCTTTTGCTCCATACCTGCATTAAGAAAGTTCAGGTGTGGAACTGAAAACACATTTTAAAACAGTAAACACATTCAATAAAACAAGAACAACAATTTTATTCTCAACTTTACTGAGAGCAGAAGAGAAAAAAAAAACATAGCACAACAAAGAACACTACTAAATTCAAAGTCCTGTTCGCAAAAACGATTTTGAAACATCTATTCCAGTAACAGGCTTCTGTCACTAAGTGGCTTCCATTACTTGGAAAAGAAATGTTATCTGCTTGAAAATCCTAGAGCACTTAGTCACTTTCTGTCCAATTTGAGACAGGTTGTTTGCATGCAAGACACCAGAAAGCCTACTCCTGCCAGCTGCTAATCTCTGTCATCACTATGGACTTCAACAGCACCTATGAGCACACGGGCTAAAATTGCTGGAGCTCAGACAAGATGCATGAATTTGGAATTAGAATGTGAGAGCTTCCCTCAAGCACATCAGAACAGGAAAATGTTTTACAAATGAGTACAGCAAAAGTATTAGAAAAACAAAGCCAAACAGCACTCATTTTCTCACAGCTCTTCTTCTTTTCTGTTTACACAAAAACACCGTTAGCACTAAAAAGCACATTTTCTCACCTGTTCTCCATTATTTCTCTCACAGCAGCAACGCTTGGTCCTGTCCCGAGGTGTGTGTAATATGGGCCCTCATCTTTCTCAATAATTTGCTCTACAAACAGGTTGAGAAAAATAAGTTCGCACATCATTTCTCATTTACATCACTACAAATCAGCACAGAAATGGTTTACAGAAACATCATCTTAAATACACAAAATCTGCCCCTGAAATGCAATGAATAAGTAGCATGATTGATTTTTCCCCTCAGAGACATCAAAATTATACTATTTCATGCTTGCTTTCTCCTATTAATCTTCTGGTAGATTCTCTTTCTTGGTGCTACAAATAGATCCTATTTATAATACTATCTTGCATTCTTTACCAATGTTCATTGCAGGACCTGACACATATTGACTAAGTAAGCTTCCAATGCCCTTGTGAGTAGGCAAACATTATCAATTAATTTTAGACAACGGAGAATTGAGGCCAAAAAACATCAGCTGACAGTCATATGCTACTACAGAACAAAAACCGCAATCCAGGCCTCTTAACTAACAGCTTGTTGCTTCAGAACATTAGAGCAAAGATGAAAAAATCTTCCTGTGTACAATGTTAACAGTCCCTGCAGTGGTTTTTTCTTCCCCATCTGTGTGCTTTGATAGTTTGAAAACACAGCATGTCCAATACCATCAATCAAGTTGTATTGCAAAATTCTCCGCACCGAGTTCAATCCGACACCTCATGCTACAACACAAACTGTTCTGTATCTGGATTTATTACCTAATCTCCACCTCATCTTATCTCTGAGATGAGACATCTACAAGCCTTTGACAGGAATCATAACAGAAACTCCCACCACCCTCAGGGCAAACCATGACAGTAACAGAACTGCCCTCAACAATTCCTTGCTGCTTAGCCAGGAGGCATTTAGGTAAAAATGAAAAGGTATTGGGAAAGTTTTTGCCCAGCTCATCTCAAGCAGAAACTAGTTTGAGACCATAGAAATCCTGATCTAATATACTCAGATGAAATTACAAGCATACAAGCGAGTAACAAGAAAACAACTGGAAAAACTCATTTTCCTCAATTTCAATTTAAACAGGTCAGATGCAAGGCCAAAAATACCGAATTTTGCTGTTATTTGCAGGCCTGAAGAACACCAGGCAAAGGTTACAGAAAGGGAAAGAATCATTTCCTTCTAGTCCCTAACAGCAAAACAAGTATCTTTTTGCAACACCTATGCACCAAGTATACTTTCTTGCATTAAGGGGAGCAACACAAACACATGCCCATGTGAGAGGTACAGGTAAAAGCTAGCAAAAGGATGACTTACCAACACAGTCACAAGTTGGCAATTCAGACTGTCCTTTTTTTGTAGGTGTATCTATTAAATTTTTTGTAGGAGTATCGAGAAACTTCATCGGTGATTCAAGAAAACTGCTGAGTGTGTTTTTTGCTGGAGAACACCCTGAGTCGCCTGTGCTCTGTGGATGGTCAGTACCCAAACTTCTTGATGTTAGAATGGTAACTTCACCTGCACACTCCATGTTCCTGAGAGCTTCCACAGTGCCTGGCACCTGACCCGCACTGCAGGAAACAGGCAGCATCTGCGACTTCGGATCTACCTGTCGATCAACAGCACCCTGCTGGACATAGGCTTTATCTTCACTGCACGCTTCGCTAGCTCTCAGGTTAGACTGACTAAAAGTTTGAGGCAAAGGATGTGTCTGACCAACATTCACTGCCTGCTGTACCTGAGAATTACATTTTTCTGTAAACATCTGTGTGTTTTCACTTGGTCTGGTTAACAAGGATGCTGTTTTCAACTGCGAAACTGACAGAGGATTACGGGAGAGCAGATCACTATATTGGTTACATGCTGCAACATCGTTTTTCAGTGGAATGATGCCTGGTGGGTCACTGGAGCCTGCAGTTTTGATTTGCTCATTCACCACTTCATAGCCAAACAACCTGTCTTTTTTTTTGTCCTGCGGTACCTCAGATAATCTGTGGAACTTTATCTGTGTTTGAGGAAGAAACAACCTAGGTTTTTCCTGTAATGTTAGCGCATTTTGACTCAGTGCTTTCTGTACTTTGGTTCTTGGTGATTTTTTTTCCGATAAAGCTATTCTGGAGTCCTGTGGCATGGTTTGGCCAAGCTTGTGCAGTTTTGATGATATCCAAATGTCCTGTAACTCACTATGCTGGCATGACAACAACTCTAGTTGGTTTCGATTAATTTGTTGATAGCGTGCTTCTTGAGGCTTTTTTTTGTGTCTTGGTTTCCATGGTACAGCATTTCCTTTTTTATTTGTTGATTGTTTTTGCTTTAACAGTAAGGAACCGCAATTATGCCTAAAAAATACAGATTCTTTTCTCTGCAGCAGATCTTGGTTATGTTTTGCTTGCCTCTCATGGGATATTAAGTTAAGCAGCGATGTCTTTATGTCATTCTTCTGTTCTGGATTTGCCCGGTTTGATTCAATTAATGCTGCAAGTTGAGTTAGTTGTGTAGCTACATCCTCTTCATCCTGGCTGTGAATTCCTCCTTCTTTAATTAAAGAACCAGCTTCCAAGTTCAAATCATTACAGGTTGGCTTTTGATCTAACTGGCCAAGAGTATCCAAGCTGTTGCTCGCATGTTGAACATTGCAATACCGTGAAAGGGTGACTGGATCATAGTTTTTCTTGGTATTAAGTCCTGAAAATGATTTTGCATTAGATCTTAACTCGGATAAAGTTTTGGTATCTCCTGAGGATAACTGCAGTTTATACATCTCGCTAGCAAGATTGGCAGGTTTGTCACGCAATTCAGAAATCGAACTTTGGCCATTGTACAACGCTGGCTTATTCGGGAGCTGCTTTTGTGAGTGAGCACAGTGAGTCAAGAGCTGTTGTTCTTTCTGTAAGTAAGTGTCATTGATTTCTTTTAATGTAGAAGACGTAAAGGAGGATGAAATATCTCTTTTATAACTATGGAGCAAGTTGGAAGTTCTTTCTTCTGTACACTCACTATTTTCAGCTTTAGCTGGGGAAGATGTTCCTAAAGGGACTTCAGATAACTGTGTTAAAGCTTCAATAGCTACAACCTGCTCCACAGTTAGGTTTCTGTTTTTAATCAGGGACAAGAAAGTTGGCTGGAGTGAAGGACTCTCATGCTGTGTCTCTGCGTTAGGTACTTTGAAGCCATCCTCTCCATGCACTTCCTCTTTAACCAAAGGAGGACAACATGTGCTTTCTTGCAGATCCAAAACAGAACTGGTTTGCAGTACTGACTTATCAGAATCCTGAAAGACACTGCAAGTACAGTTTTCCTCTTTCATGAAAAGATTTCCTTGTTTGTCTGGGTGAACACAGCTAACACTAGTTGTCAGAGTGCTGACTATGTCATTCAGATTGGTAGCCTTCATCCACTGGGCATGGGAGTTGCTTGTCAAATCTGTCCTTTCCACTACAGATGCTTTTTTCAGTGAAGCAACTGCTTCTGGTGATAAGTAATGTAGGGTTTTTATGCCATTTTTGATGGTCTGTGCAAATGATTTTTTTGGCTCAGCTAATTGACTGGGAGAGACCGCTCTTTCACTTTCTTCTGCATTTCTCAAGTGTTCGTGGCCTGTCACAGTTCCATGGGTATCTCCATTGACATGGACACCAAAGGATGGCTTCTCGTTATGTGCCCACTTCTCTGCTTCTAAGCCTGTCATTCTTTCTTTCTCCTTAGACTGTGCATTTTCAAAGGGTTGTGTTTGGTTTGTTTTCACCCTGTATTTTTCACCATGACCGCATATACTGCATTCCATGAGTTCTGGTCTGCGGCCATTTACTGGTTTGTTTTCTAAATTTGCCTGTGAAATAATAATAATAATAAAAAATGTTGTAACAGCTGCTCAAAAGCATTAAAAATAAGAAGCATATTACTTATAGCAATCAAATCCTACTTTGAATATATGAGGAATATCCTAATTAAGCACAGGCATAGATGTTGAAAAAAAACAGGAAGTCATAAAAAACCTGAAGCCTGCCCACATTTATAGTAAGGTCTTTTAATGGGGTAGGCAGAAGAAGAAAGCTTGTGCGTGGGGAAAACTAAAGAAATGAATTAGCACATAAAGGACTTCACTAAATGGTAAAGATTCTGATCTAAGGATTTAATTTTTTGCTGAATTTGCATAAGCAGAAAGTCTCCATCCAATTCAAAGCAAGACTGAAGTCTAAAAGCTTGGACTTCACAAAGTTTGGTACAATTGTACTTCTACAGCTATACTCAAACTGACATGTGACTTGTTTGGACACTCTAGCAAGAATGACTGCTTTTTGGGTTAGCTGCAACTCCTTCGAAACTGACAAACATTAAAGTGAGATGGTTAATAAGCCAGCTATGGTGTTAGTGCATCTGAAAGTTAGCACGTAAACACTGTGACTGCCTGCTACATTTAGATGGTATCTTTCACATTTCTGAACAGTATTTCAGGTAACTGAGCTAGCATTATTACTATTTTAGCAAACTCTTACTATTTAGTTTAATATATCCTTCATCTTCCCAGACACAATACACTTCATGTGGCTACAACAATTTCAAAACCAACCGAGTCAGAACACTGTGTCCTGGGGATTGTATGCAGATGGGCCTCATTTGAGGTAATAATCTTATTGCAGCACCTAAGAATTATTTGAATATTCTGTAGCTTTCAGCCCTACATAGAACAGAAAACAGCAGTTTTTCAAATCAGACTCTGCAATAGAACTGGTTAATTAACCATACATTGGCACAGAAGTTTTTATCAGTTCACTTTTAGCACCAAATTTAAAATAGTTGAATCAAACATGTTTTAGCAGCCATAGCTAAAATGCATGGACTTCTCCAAGAAACGAGAACAAATGTAAAATGGATTTATGATTAATCATAACCATCAAGGTGAACCTTTCAGAAATCCCTAGGCAAAATGAAGCATATGCACCTAACTCCATCTGGAGCCCAATATCCACCCCACAACTGATCACTAATTAATAAAAAACATAACAGAGAATCCTTAGTGTGCCCTAAATATTATCAGGTATCAAAATACTACGAAAATGCTATGTAAAAACGCATGCAACACCTCTGCAGCTAAGTCAAATGTATGGAAATTAAGAAAGAAAGACACCATACATGTTTCTCCATTACGCACAGATGCTGACTCAGGTCTCTGAGCCTGAACTCCTCTGGATCCTGGGGAATTTTCATCAAATGGGACCCAGGGGATCACCAAGAAACTTCTAAGAGTTCCACAAAAGTGGATAAGTAAATCTGTTGTTAACAGGGCTAAAGGATTTACGTAGGCCTCCATAACTACCAAAGAATACTGGAACAATCCATCAATAAAAAGTAAAAACACACAATTCTATGCCTACACAAAAGCTGCACTTCAGTTACCAGCTTCTTTCCTCTACACTTAACTTCAGGAAGAACCATATTATGAAGTTATATGTTACAATAAAAGTGTACCTCTATCAGTCCAAAAGCTGTCCCAACTATGTAAAACTGCTATTAAAAGCTATTTAATTGAGTAGGAAGCTGAGGAGGTAGAAGCAAATAGATTAAAATCACTCCTCAGAGCTTACAGGTTTTCAATACAACCACAAAAAACTTTAAGTCTGCAAAATGAGTAATGAGAGATGGAGGGAGAGGAGGACAGTTCAAGCATGACCATCAGCAGTACGTCCCACTTCTCTGTCAACCACGCTGTTCCTCAGAAAAGTACTCTTATCTGACATAAAACTGTGCTTGAAAATACTCAGTACATTACCTGCTAGAAGCATACAAGTGCAGTGCTGTGCCCACATAAGACCCAATTGATCTTAGCAGCAAACTGGCATTATTAATAAAATTCCTCACACATACAATAATTTCCATTGGAAATTTCTACTTCTAACTGGAAGCTGCCTACGTGCAACAAGGAAGAAAAAAAGACCAGCTGAATCATATCACTGGTTCTGTTTCATATTTCATTTTTCCTCTCAATTAATGATAATAAAATTTGATTTAAAAAAGAAATCAACTCCTCTTCCTTCTGAGTACTGTGCCACTTTTCTTCTTTTGTTACTGTACTGCAATGAGTCCTAAATATACCCTTTTTAAATTTTCCTTCTCTTACCAGACTTTCCTGTGGCCTTTTCTTTTTAATAGGTAAAGCTACTGCTTCCCTGTATAAAAAGAAATACAGACATACTAGCAGGGGCAGAGGTCATTCGATTCTTCTCCTCAGCCAAAGTCTGGCAGACCAAAAGCAATAGCTCAGCAAATGCTTTTGCAGCTGAACAACATGGTTGGATAAGTCTATCTTCCAATCCTGAATCAAAGACTGAAAACTACAGTCAAGGATACCATGCTTCCAAGCAACAGCCTCAAAATTCACGGAAGCTGAGCACGGAAGACTGATCCGATTGATTTCTAAAGTTTTTGTACAAGTGTAATGGAAAATGGTAGAATGAACTGGATCAATGAAAGTAATTTCCTCTCTTCCTCATGAAGGGGAGCACTGCTTGAGCTGGATATATAGAACACTAGCAAATCATACTCAAGATAAAACTTTGCAATAATTAATGTTATTAGGAGAAGAACCACAGAGTACAGCCCACCGTAGTCATTGCTAGATTGTTTAAACTTCAACATTTTATCTTTTTCTTCTTATATACATACTTCACTGCATGAGGTAATGCTTCCAAGCATACATGAAAAGCCAGTTACAGCAAATCACTCTCAAAAGAGTCAGACCGTAACATTGATTTTTCTTTTAATACAACATAACTGTGAAGCAATGCAAAGCTTTCAGTAATTCACAATCAAAATACAGTGTCAAGGCTAACCTAAAGACTTTTCCACATTTTCTGTACAATTGAGAGTAGACTGCAGATTTGTATCTCACTTCATGTCTGCATAGGTGGTAATAATGCATTTTGTACTGAAGGTAACAGCCAGTAATTATTCTTGTAAAGCAGAAATAACAGATGATATGTAGATCAAATGCTGACAAAATGGCTCTCAGAGCAAGTCTTGACAAGCTGCACAACAGCCTACATCCCCTAAGTAGACATCCCAATTATATTCTTCCCCCACCCCCACAGGAGCAGAGTTCTCAACACATGATAATAATGATTGCACCTATTAGCTTGTGCTAATAACCAGGATGACCTGAAAGGTAGCTCTTCCAGCATAACAACATTCAACAATGCAAAGGGATGGGTG
Source organism: Lagopus leucura (assembly GCF_019238085.1). Taxonomy (NCBI): domain Eukaryota; kingdom Metazoa; phylum Chordata; class Aves; order Galliformes; family Phasianidae; genus Lagopus; species Lagopus leucura. The sequence continues at coordinate 10,210,428 of NW_024962255.1, read as the reverse complement.
AGTGAAGAGAGCTTGCACTGTGCACCTCTTTTCCTCCGCAGTGCTTTGGGTAAGTTTGGATCCTGATACAGCATCTGCAGCCATGCAGCAGGCCACGCACGCTCTTCCAGGTTGGTAGAATGCTGGAACCACCTCAGAACTCTAATATCTTAAGAAGAAATTTCTTCCAGAAAAACTGTTTGGGAGGGAGGGAAAAATAAAGACAACAAACATACTTCACCTCATATTTGAACAGGGTATTTTATTCATGGCCCAGCTGTCAGATGTCAGTGCTTCACCAGGAGGTAAGCAAGAACCAGCCAGCTGACCAGTACCAATTTACTCCTATGCAATGTATTCCTATTCGCCAGCATCTGCCCACCAGGACACGTAGCAACTCCATGGAATACAGGGTGGGTACTGCCTAACAGAGGTGTAAGTATGGGACCATCATGTAGGGATAAAAAGATAGATGTGGGATAGAATATATGGATAAAGAGCCAGAAAGCACCGGACTGGGGAAACACTCATCTATGTTGGGTGCTACCAAGTAAGCCACCCCGTGTATAGGTTTGAACAGATGCTGTGGAAAATGTAGGGTCACTGACTACCATAATGCAGACAACAGAAAAGTTGCTGCCTAAGGTTGCGGGCTGAGCCAAGTTTCTGGGAAGGTAACCAGGCCACAGAGAAGGACAGCAAAGTAGGGGCCCAGCCGCAAGCCGAGGCTCATTCCCATTAACTTCACCAGAAACTTACATCTATTATCACCAGTTACATATTAACCATGGCCATGAAATGGTATGCATCTCTCAGTACACCACACTTGTACAACAGCTCACAGAAAGCACGTTTCCCACAGATCTTCACGTAAAGAGAACAATTTGGGTCCTACAATAATATAACATAACCTGCCCATATAGTATGTTTTGTTCCTCACAGGAGCAATGGCACTGGGCAAGCATTTACAGCACGCTCATAATTCCGCATTTTAGAAGCTACAGCAACAAAAGCAAACAATCTCTGCTCTTGGCAAAATGATGTAAAAAACTGCAAGCAGGTTTGTATGGAAACTCAAGGCAACATTAAGTTCTGTGAAGCTGGAGAAAATCACCCATTTGTGTTTTGCTGAATGGATCCCCCTTCACTCACAACTCCCCCGTGCCCCAGAATATCCAGCCCACCCAAACCCACCCATTCAATTACCAGCAAGACTTGACACTGGGTCTTTTAGCAGCTAGCAAATCCACTCTACCTAACAGTGTGAGGATTTTGCCATCTATATTCATATCCGGAATGAGCTACAGTAACAACTATATTGTGGTATCTTCATTCCTTTCACTTCTCTCTCCCACACCACTACCACAGTTCTCCTGCTTATCTTATGTAACACTTCAGTGAGACCACTTACAAGACCACCTACAAGATCTTCTGCAAGAAGATCCTAAAGGATGCAGTTGCTAGCAAAAATAAATAAACAAACAAAGTGCAAAACACTTATTCAGACTCTGAAGGTTTCATATCGTGACCCTCAGAGAAGTGTATTTATTAGATTACTCAGATTTCTGTTTCTATCAACCCTGTGCTCTAAGGAGTGAAAGTGCAAAACAAAACCACAAAAAGCACACCATGGACACCCTGCTCCCCTAACGCAGGCTCCCAGAAGAGGAGGCGTTAAAGGAAAACTTCTTACAGAATCTTTTCTGCTACAGAAGCCAATACAAACTAGTATCATGCTTGGGTTTTTCTGTTTGTTCTACATGATGTTCTGATTATTCAATCATTTATCTTCAACGTCGTAATGGAACACTCAAAGAAGCACTGACAACTCTGGGAAACATAGCACTCAACCCACAAAAGAAAAAGGATATATACAATCACCAGCAATATCTATTCCCTAATACAACCCTCCCCTAACGTGCTTTAATTAATAGGTAGAGATGGAATAAATTCAGTCTTTGAACTTACTCATCCTAGCTACTCATCCTGTCTCTTACAGTTTGTTTATGAAGCCATCACCATACGTTTAAGCCTGTAACTGTGAATTGAGAGTCAGCAGTGTTCTTAATGGGGTCCTTGGGGAAATTATCACAGCTATGTATTATATAAGGTCCTTAGCAATGACCCCGAAGAAAATTGAAACTAATTCTGATAGAAAAATAGCCTAATAATGATAAAATGAGACATGATTTTTTGGCTGGCAAGCAAACATTTCAATACAGATAAAGGTGAAGCTGTGTATCTAACAACAAAGGCATTGGGCTGTATGTACATAATACAGATTTTATCTTAGAAAGCAATGACCCTGGAAGGAGCATTAACATGGTCATAAAACACTGCACAGTAACTATAGAAACTCCTTTTGCAACTTTATGGCCAAAACAGTTAGCAAGATTCTCCAGTGCATAAATAACAATGCAATTAGGAAAAGACAGATTATTTTATACCCCGTATTTGGCACTTCTACACCTGCCAGTGGAGCAGAGCGTCCAATCCTGGCATACCCAATTCAAGCAAGACATTGATATGCTGGACAGGTCTTGGAAGACCATGAGAAAAACAAAAGATTGAAGTATCTCGAAGTAAAAGCCTCAAGTCCACTTTCTACAATTTACCAAAGAAAATCGAAAGGCCACAAACTATTGCTAAGCCTGCGCAGAAAAGAAAGCTAATAACAGAAGGCTCTTTGTTCTAGCAGACAAAAGTATAACAAGACTCAATGACTTTAAGTTAAAGAGAGGGAAGTCTGAACTGAAACTATGTTGCGCATTTTTGTAGAGGTACAGAATAAAAAAAAAGAATCTTTTAAGCATGTCACTAGATGCTTCATCACAATTTTCATCCATGGGAATTTACAAGTTAAAAATACCTAAAGAAACTTGAAAACATGATGCTTCAATCATCATAAATTGATTCAGTCTTACAATCCCCGAATGTAAGCACAAATGATCACAAAAACCTTGCACAGCTTTAGGGTACGTGAACCAAACTAATGTAAGTCCCTTGCCCTCTGTTTCAGCTCACTAAAGATCTGAACTGCTGCTTCAGGTAATGCCCCAGTTCCTATAATCTAAGTAGGAGGACATTCAGCTCCTTAACACAGGACTTAGTTTGAGTGCTTAACCATCTGTCCCACAACCACTTGCATTATTCACAACCTGCTACACGCCGGCACAGCAGTGCTCAGACCACGTCCACCCAGGACACACAGCTCAGTAAATTAACAATGCTAACCAGCCCCAGCTCCCAAAGAAGCACTGAAACAAGTCATTCACCAACTCATTTCCAAATTCCAACATCTACGTTGCACGTACATTCTAGTCTGGTTTAAGGCCAATGAGAGGGCAATAGACTAAAAGAATAACCAAGTCAGAGATAACTACATTAAGAGGACCAGCAAAAGGCAATTTAGACAGTCATACTGATCAGACAGGCTACCCAGCTACAAGGCACTATTCAGGATCCTGCAACTATGTTTTGTTTATTCCCATGAGGGAAAAAAAAAAAAGCCTAAAAATGACAAACAATGTATCTTTTCTACCAGCCAGCAGACTAAGAGTTTCAAAGAAAGCTGAGAACAGAATTTACATATATATAACATCCACTGCCTCCTTACAGGATGACCAATTTCCACTCACAAGCCAGAACAACAACGGTCCGGAGCAGCACTGCCAAAATGACTGTTTGGGTTGCAGTGATAACAGTGGTCAGGCAACGATCATCTGTTACAAAACTAAATGTTCTGCATTTTTAAATACATGGCAACTCTAATTTACTATGTCAACAAAATCTTACTTTACAAAAACGAAATTTGAATTTTTACTACAGAGCGTTAATCAAATGCTCTGAACAATTTGGACAAGAGCGCTGAAAAAGGAATTCAGAATTGAGTGTTCAGGCACATGGCACTCAGTTTGAAGTCTGCTTCGAAAAATTCTGACGTTACAAAAGGCCGAATGCTTCAGGTGCTGGGGCAAGAAGACAGACAAACATGTTCTATACACTAACCTGAGAAATCAATGACAAGTGATTATGTTGTCTTCTTTTAGGTAATTGCTGCTTTCTTTTTCCTTGATAATGGTTAAGTTTCACGTATCTGACATTTCAAAAGAAAGCACCTTGATAAGAACGCATGGATCCTTTGTTTTCATCTCCCAAATCAAATCCTATAAATATAAATTTACTGTAGCGAAAGTTAAATCTTTCAGTATTTACAAAGCCAAGGCTATTGCTAATGCCCATGGGAAAACCTGCTGCTGTCTTATCTTCAAGATTTTATTTTATTTTTTTAATTAATGTCATATCTAAAATCTTAGTGTAACATCAGAGAAAGAAAAAGCACACAAAAATGAAAATCTGATCCCATTCAAGTAAGGTGGAGACTTCTAACGGGGTTTCCTCCTGCAACAGTTACTGAAAGCAACAAAAAACTTGCTTAGCAATGTGGGATAGGGTTCTAAATGAATAACATTCATTTTCACATTTTCTAGATACTGTTATTATCTATAAATGTATGAGTATCAAACATCAAAAACTGGCAACTGAATACTGGAATCTGCAAAGCTATGTCAAGTATTTATTTGCCTAAATTACGTATAGCAAGTATTCAATAGTTCTCAGTTCCATAATTAATAACTAGTATCAACAAAACATCACCAGAATAAGCAAGCAGAATTTATTTAGTGTTGTTATAACTTCTTGGAAATATCTAAACTATGCTCAGACATACCTATAAACCTGCCCTACTTGCACACGCTGACACAATTTTCTTCCTTCCCACAAACGTTACTTCACTGATACTAACATTTTTGATCACAGGCATTCTAAAGAAGCTCTTTCCTCTAAATTCAACACAGTGAAACTTTCAGCATCCCACACATAGCAACAAGCAAGATCTAAACAAATAGTGATTCAAAGCACATGCAACTCCCAACACTAACAACCAGGCTCTACCTGGCCCAGCCTCACTGTGCCTCTGCCTCCAGCATTCCCTGAGCAAGCAGAGGAGCGTTACTAGCCCCACAGCTGCTTCATGCAGCCAGCAAGGAGTTGGAGGATGCTTTCAATTCTGGGAAGGAGAGGAAGTAGCACTGACAGGGAGCTCTGTAGGACAGGGGCTGTAAGAGAAGAAGAGCATCTCTGCATCCTGCTCAGCCCCATCAGCACCACAGGGACTGGCTTCACCCTCTCCCCTCCCCCCAAGACATGGAGTAAGATAACGAATTTACAGACCATTTACAAAAGACCTTCTTTCTTAAGATTCCATTCAAAAAAATGTCTGTGTACAGGTGAAGTCTTAATGGTACCATACAGAGGAAATACAGTTACTCATGAGGAAGCACGGGAGACTGCACAAACTGTGGTAATTTATTACCACAATCATGCCTGCTTACTTCACCTGAGGTACACGAGCCTATTAAGCACAACAAAAAAAAATATTAATTCCATTTAGACACACATCCAGCTATCAAAAAGGTCCTTAAAAATAATAATTTAGGTACCATTTGTGAAACAAATTATTTCAAAATTAAAAGCATTCAACTGCTGAGCTACTCCTTAGTTACTGCAGTTCTAAAAGTAAGAGTTGGATAATTTGTGTAAGCTATTCATGTGCCAAAAGCAAACTCCCTATGGAAAAGGGAGCAATAAGGCACAGGAGTAGGCAGATATATCCAACCAGTACTCAAAGCAATTTTAATTGGTATTTTCCAAATGAGTACGTTCCAAGATGATTAAGTTCCTTTAAAAAACACAAAGCATGTCTTCTGTACAACATCCCTTCCAACTCCCATTATTCTGTCTTCTTCCTCTGTCAAATTCCACAGCACTGCAATTTCATCCACTGACTTGTTGATATCTTATTTTAAAAAAGAAAAAAAAAAGTTGAATTACTTCCAGCTAAATATTCTGGCAGGCATTTTGTGCTAAAAAAAAATTACATTTAGATATTAAAAAATCCATTCAAGTCATGCTCATTCAAAGCACTAGCGTGCACATTGGAGTTGCTTCTCTTAACTTTTGTTAACACATACATTAGGTTGAAATAGTGCAATGTAAGCAGCAAAACAAACCACACTTTAAAAAGGGCTAACAGCAACTTCATATCTGAACATTGTTTTTGATATGAAATACCATGCTTTGTACACATCCAGGAGAAAAATCAAAGAAGGTGCTCAAGTATGTATTTGTAGCTTTGATGGAAATGAGACTCCCACTAGCTCTTAAGCACAAGGTTTACCAACAAACCCAAAGTTCTAGATATTAACTAAGCTCTTGCTCTTGGTTTGACTTAAACCAAGTTGATTTTAGAGTTTTGCAGGTGTTGTCTGCACTTTCCTTGTACACAGATCACCACTACAGTGTTTATGCATAAACACACAAACTGAATCAGGCAGAGAACAAAGAATGGGCACATGCAGTCACAATACTCACTCAGCACTGCATGTACTACTGTGGATTTCTCTCTTCAGTCTTTTTTTCCCCCCTTTCAGTTTGTTGGTTGGTTTTTAAAAACTCCATGAATGCAGCAAACATCTGCAGCCATCCAAATGGCGGCCGTAGCTCCCCAGAGCCTACTGGAAAGACCACAGACTGTGCCTCTTCATCAGCTATATCTTGACCTGGAGGCAGCTTCCTTACTGGTGCTACTGCTATTTGATCTCCTTGACAACGCGATGCCTTCTTCAACTGTCCTGTTTGCCCAAGCTGCATTTATAAATTTGCACGTGACCGTCAACATTGTTAAGAAGAGGTGTGCTGCACTGCCCAAATTGAGGGAGTGCACTGCTAAAGGGAGAATGAAGCAGGATGCACAACATGCCTTCTGAAATGCAGGCAGGCAAATTCTTAAGTACCAATCCCTTCTTTCTAGATTTTCCATTATCAGTGATAAAATGTAAGAAGTTTCTGCTTAACTAGGGATAACATACAAGATAATTTGGAACAAAAACCATGAGTGCTCCTTCTTTGTTATCTATTTCTATGAACTCATGATGACTCTTTCTTCAAAAACCATTTGCTCACTAAAAGAGATGCATATTTTGGACATCCTTTCAAAATAAGCATGGAGAACAAAGCACAGTTTTATGGCACTAAGTGTGGCACAGAATTTCCTAAATGACTTCTCTTTCAATAGCTAGGAAAAAGCAGTGCATGAATGCTTTTCACCAACATGAGAAAACAGTTAATAAAAGCTACAATATAACAGTATTTGTCACTTTTGTTTATAATGTTTGTACCTGTCAAACTTTGTTTTCAACAGGAAAGCATTGCTTATTTTAACCTGGTGCAGAAGAATTCATAAATACGCTGGTTCGTAGAAGTATAATTAGAGGAACTGCTAACTCCTCAAATAAATAAATGTGCATCTATACAAACTTAGGATGACTGGAAAAATACAAACTCCACCTATCACTGGAGCACAGTGCTACACATTCCTCTTTAAGAAAGTCTACAATCCTTTTTTGAAGCAAAACACAATTAAAACCCCAGTGAAACAATGAAAAAATATTAACAATAATTCAAAACATCTATTAATTTTTTTTGACATGTCACTGCTTAGCTTCACTCGACCACCCCTGACCGTTAAAACAAAGACTGAGGTTATAATTCAGTAGATAGAGCACCACTCCACACAGCAGTCCCACCAATAAGGCAGGCCAGTCATACACCAGAACGTCATATTTCTAAAGTGCCATTGTGAAGAAGACTGTAAATGGTGAAGCTTTCTGGGGTTTCTGAAGTTTCCTGCAGTAGACAGAAATGCAACCTAATTTAACATGACTGACCCACCCCACCAAAAACAAAGCAAAACCTCCCCAGCACCAACCCAACCTCTTCCATGAGATGCCTTCAGGGGTACCATGCCCTACTTGGTGCACGCAAGTGAATCAACTCAGCCAATACGATTCAGCACCACAAGACAAAATACCAGCAAACTGAAAGGACATTCTAAAACCAAAGGGGAAAGAAGCACTGCAGAATCAATTCAGCATAGGAAAAGTCAAACCAGAAATAAACACAAGTCCAATGACTAACATATGATACTATGCACACACACAAAAACAGACGAGCCTTTTTCCATTTAAGAGCCAAGAAAAAAAAAAAAAAAACACCAAAAACTGTTCAGAAGGCTTTTTGGAAAGGATAGGAATGACAGCATCATATTACATAGCAACTTCCCCTGCCATCAAACAAGAAACAGTGGTAAAATAAGTTCAAGAGAAAATGTGAAGACTCACTATGAACCCTGACTGCGGAAAGACATCTAACACAACAGATATACCTAAGACAGAAAGATGCCTCCTACTTTTACAAGTGTACACCAATTCCACACTGCAAAACAGAATGACTGGTTTACAAGAAGTTTTTATTTCACACACTATCTTTTTAACTGCACAAAATGAACAAATGCTGAAGTTTTAACTACATCTGTGTACTATCCTGCAGAAGAGGCAGTCACTAAAATTAAGCAATTAAGAGCACATCTGTGACTTAATGAAATATTTAAATGTCATGGATTAATAAGTGTTATAAAGAAGAACGCTTATTATTGCTGTACAGTCACCATTCCTGTAGGCACATGGGGAGATGGTTTGCACAGCTACACCCACAGAGAGACACACAGAGGTCAGACACACTTGCAAGCCAAGAAAGCTTATTTTCTCCTTACTTATTCTTAACTTTTTACTTAACTTTGTCTTACAAACTTAGGACTCCACTGAGCAAGTTTCTCTGACGTGTAACAGTGAAGACAAAGCTGCTATGGAGTCGTGATGATTTCAAATAAAATCACACTGCATTCAGCATTTATCACATTCACCACGACCAACAATTTCTGAAATGTTTCTGTACTGAAACAATGCTAAACTAACTTAGATCCCGTTCAGCTGCACTCTGTGTCAAGAAAAAAATTGTCAAGTAAGTTCAAAAACATCACATACTTCTCATTTTCTTTAGCTTCTTTTCACAGTTTCAGCATCCACCCCTTCGTATTTTAGTTTGAAAGAACAGAAATCGGAACTTATTTCTACACAGAATAAAAGCAAACTGAGAAATGCAGTAGGAATCTGCTACCTGTTAGGCACAAGTGTAGTACACTCATATTTTGTTACAACAAGCTGAAACAGTTGAGTTGAAGCACCAATCTTTTGTTACTATGCAAGATAGCCATCTTAAGAGCCCTGCCGAAACCTTACCACGTGAACCGAAGGCCCCAGTAAGTTTATAGAATTTTCAGTTTCACTTGAGGCATTCTAAAGTTTAAAGAAAAAAGGAAATCAAAACCACCGTAACTGAAGCATGAAGCTTCCTATGCCATTAATTCAGTTTACGTGATAGCAAAGACTCCTCGCCCTCCGATCCGAACGCTGAACACCCCCAGCATTCAGCCGGTACTTCTGCAAGTGGGGAAGGAACACGGAGGGCGAATCGGCTCACAGCACAATGGGAAGCCAACGTCCCGGCCGCAGCGCCCCGCGCATAGAGGCTCCGGTGTGTGTGCAACATGCTGGGATGGGGGATGGGGGGAGGGGGGACAGGGAAAGGCAAAAAAAAGAAAATGTTCTGTGCCGTTAAAATTAGCTAAGCCGCTGAAGGGCTGGAAGCGCCGCGTCCCAGCGCGTAACCCTCGATCTCCTGCTGTACGTGACGACAAACGCCGCTTAACGTGAGGGAGAAATATTAAAGCAATCATCGGTTACCTTAAAAACTCTTTGCTTCCTCCTCTGAGGTCTTTTGTTTTCAGTTAGAACCTAAAAAAACATCAAATTGCAGAATAAGCGGTGGTCACAAAAGCAGACGCCTCCAGTTTTATTATCGAACTGCAATATTTCTCAAATACCCGAGTGCTTCACATGCGGCACCTCGGCGGGCCGGCGTCGGCTCTACGCGGCCCCTCCGCCGCCACCCCGACACGCGGCGACGCCGGAGACGGCAGAGGGGAGAGGCCCCGCCGCCCCCCCGGAGCCGACCTCGCTGGTGCCCCGCATTCCTCACGGCGGCGCCCACCAGGCGGCCATCTTGCTTCCTGCCGCAGCGGAGCTCTCCCCTCCCCTCGCGGCGGCGCGGGCACGAGCCGCGGGATCGGCGGCGCTCGCCCCCCCCCGCCCCCTCAAGAGGCCGCGCGCCGCGCGCGCCCGAAGCCTATGTCCGGCCCAGCCAATGGGACGCCGCGGCACCGCAGCGCCCCCCCGCGGCCTCCCTCGCGCTCGCGCCGGCCCCGTCCGGACAAAGGGGCTGCTGTACGGGCGGCCGCCGGCAAGACGCGGCGCGGACACGGAGCCGGCGCCGCCCCCGCGCGCCCCCGCCTCGGCGCGCGCACGGCGGGTCGCGAGGGCCCGGGCGCGGCCCCCGCGAGGGCTGCGGCACGCAGGGTCAGGCGAGGACACGGCCCCCGCGCGGCGCGTGCACGCGGCCGACCGTGAGGGAGGGGCGGGGTGGGGAGCCCATGCCGCGCCGCTGAGGGGCTTTAACTGCATCTACGCAGAAGGGGAGCGCCCGGTCCTGCAGCTCAGGTGCACCGCGCCCCAGCCAGCACGGCCCTCTGCCCTCGGTGGGGTTCAAGCGGAATCTCACGTCGGCCCCGAGAAGCTTTCCCCAAACGGCTCAGCCCAGACAGAGAGCAGCTGCGGGGCTCTCCATTAAATCAGCATTTCCCATTCAAAACAGAAGAGCGGCTGCTGGAAAGCTCCCAGCCTCCCCTAATTGCAGCACGCTCCTTAAATACGCCTGGGCTTTGGGCGGCACGTTAAAACTCAGAAGGAAACAGGCCGTATCGTTGTTCCATATTTCCCCATTTCTCAGATTATTGCCGCTGTATGAGATGTCTCAGAGCACCAGTGTGAGGCCAGGTCCCACGGAGCCTCCCGGGGCCATCGCTGTCACCCACGTGCAGACAAACTCCCCAGGAGAGGCTGGCAGTGGGACAGGGCTCCCGCCCAGGTGCAGCCCCAAAATGCAGGCACCTCAGCAATGCCGGCCCCTGCTAATGCTTCTTCCCCAGGAGAAAGCAATACAAATTCCGCACCACCCTCCTATGGTGCTTTTGCAACCTACCGAGCCCTGACCTGCAACCTATCCACACTGCCAAGGTGTGCACGATGGTGCAATAGCAGCAAACCAGACCACCTCTTGAGATAAAATGCGCTTTTTGGTAGAAAATAGCTGCAAAACAGCCTCCAGCAAGTACCATGTTATTGCAGAACACGGCAGTCTTGGAGACAAGAGAAAATGTAGAATTTCCACACTCCTGTGTAGGTGGAACTTGTCAAAATGCTCTTTTCACTGCGGAGTGTTCCTGCATTATTCACCCAAAGTGGGTCGATAATGCAGCATAAAACCTTTTTCCTCTCCTTTTCAATGCCTACTGTCACCTCTCACTTACCTGGCTGCTCCCCCAGAAAGCAGTGACGCCCAACCATTTTACCTATATACTGCAGGTCATTTTCTCCACCCATGCCTAAGCAAGGCTCCCTGCAGTAGTGCTGCTGGAGAAGCAGCACTGCCATTCTGGACCTTCCCCACATTGAATCCCGGAAAAATCCATTCCATTCAACAAGGTAGCACGGTAACATATCACTTAAGGTTTATGTGGCTGTTATTCTTTAAAAAGCTTCTTTTTCTTTTTAAAGCGGCACGCAGGGACTTTTGAACCCCTGCACCAGCTGTCCTAGAGCCATTCAACACACAGCTCTCATCCACTTTGCCGACTTCTGCATTGTTTAGTTAAAGTCAAAAGAAATAATTCCCTTTAAGGCAAAACATCAATGTTTAAACTATGCTCACGCGGAGAACGTCTATCCCCTTACACCCTCCTCCCAGTGAATCACCTCTAAAAAATGCTTACATTCCACCAACACGAGACAGAGACGCACAGCTCCTCCAAACGAGGAATGCACTGAAGCCAACCTATTTTCTCTTTAATTGCTTTGTTCCCTTTCTATACCATGGACAGAGACCTACAGACTTTTTCCCCAGCTGCCCTCTATTTGTGACACATTGCTGGCACGGAAATCTCAACTGCTGTAGTCCCAACCTCATCTTGGTCTGAGAAAACACAACGGGATTCCCTTTCAGAGTGCTAAAGTCTTATCTGAAGGATAGCTGCCTGCGCAGTGCTTCCCATCCCCCCACATCACCCCCTATATCTCAACATTTTCAAAGCACTCTCGCAACACACACGCTGCAGAAATAGTTTCCTCTTTCATTTTCCTCTGAGCGGTGCTTCTATAGAATATGAGAGACCAGACTTGCTCCTAGGAACATCTGAACAGGCACCAGGTTTCATTCAAATACAGTTTTATGAGAAAATACCTGACATGTTGTTAAATGTCAGGAATACTTCATTTCCTCTATGCAGTATTCAAAGTTCATACAAAATTTAACAAGTAATGAAAGAGGCCTCTGGTGCAGCTCTAAATGCATTGAACAAAATGTGACCAATTTAATAAAACAAAAGCACACAAGAAATAAACTGCCAAAGGAATATAAACAAGAAATTCCTCGTAAAGAAAGAAAAAGGAGTGCCTGAAGAGGAAAGAGGTGAAGGGGCAAAGCATATCTGCAAGGAGAAGGTCAGACTGAGCAACAATAAAAGAAGAACATTTAGCCTGGAAAACAAAGGTTGACAGAAAAGCTGGAGTGCTTCTTTCATTGACCCTGCCAAAACCTTTTCTAAATCATGGCTTTTCAATCACTTCCTACATCAGTTCCATCAATTCTCTTCCACAAGCTTCTTTAGCTCCATTGGCTAAACCTTGTTTAGCCAGTGTTTAGCCAACAAGGTTTTAATGTTGCTACTCTCTTTCTGCAAGAAGTCAGCATCAGTCTCTATCACCTTTATTGCTCAATTACATCTTCAAGTCACGTGTTAGTTGTCCCTTCACTCACTTCACTCTCTATGAGCAGTCGAGACGTAAAGGATTTTTAATGAACTGTAAGCCCACCTGTTAAACCTTCTTCTCTAAGCATTTTAATTTAAAATACACTTCCTGCCCAAAGCCTGTACACATATCATAACTCTTCACTGCTATGGGACTCTTCTCTTTGCCTGCCTACTGTGAAAACAGAACAGGCACATCTGCAAACCTTAGCAAGTACCGGACAGAGGGCTGGAAACAGGAGGTCTCCTGAGAGCTCCGCAGCAAACTGGGATTTCTATCTGTTTTAAGAACACACTGTTTTAATGAAGCTGCTGTTCAGAAATATTTTGCAGGTGCATTCCCTGCAGTGTGAACTGCTCAGAGAGCACAGAGCACATGCTGGTGCAGAGACTTGAACCCGAGTTTCCCACATCCCAAGGCAAATGTCCCAGCAACTTAACAACTGCGACAGCATCTCCCTCTCCACGGCTCAGTCTCTGTTCAACCATATGAACTTCCAGGAGCAGGCAGAGGCTAACACTGCAGCTCAGAGGTCAGGGAATTCAGCTGGGATATGGGAAATCTGTGTTCAATTCCCTACTTACCTGATTTAAAGCCTGATCTTGAACTGAAATCTCTCAGAAGGCCAGGGCTGTTATCACAAGGGCATACAGAATGTCTTTTCCCCTCATCTTTGGTCCAAAAGTAATGACCTGGGTTATAAAACACTTATGGATCAGAAAAATGAGTAAGGAACAGAAGGAGAATACGTGGGGAATATGTGGTAAGATATACAAAGTAAGAGAGGCGGGAAAAATGAAATGAAAGAAACAGAAGAACAGACAGTTAGAAAGGCAGAGAGATGTGAAAGGGGAAAAAGGCAGCTCTAATCCTATCCTGAAGTTTATTGATTTGTTTCTACCAAATGTGTAATCGCAAGCAAATCACTTTAAAGAGCACACAGCCTTCCTTCTTCTACCTTTTACCTTCTTTTTCTTAGCTATTTTGAAACACAAGCCCTTTCCCTAAGAACTTAGGGTATCCTAAGACTATCCCCTCATTTCCCCACTCCTCACATTTTGTACTTAAATCCTTCTCACCTTTTCATGCCCTCAATTGCTGTAGCCAGTACACCGGTATTTGGAACACAAAGTTAAAGCCAATCTTGCCTCTCTTTTTTTTTTTTCTCCTCTAGTAACTAGTAACTCTAGTTCACTTGTACGCATCTCTGCATAGCAAGTCAATGTAACTTGCTAGCTCCAAAAGAAACCCTAAGTTCTCTAAATCTGTACAACAACCCCCCTCTGCAGTGTTTTCAGATATACCTCAATCCTCCAAATCGTGACTTAATTTGAGACTTTTCTGGCTTACCTCAAGAGGTAGTGTGATTGGTGGCGGCGGCTTTTTCAGTTCTTCACATTTTCTCTTTTTACATATCCGGTGACTGGTTTTGCGCTTCCTGCAACAGCTGCATTCTTCACAATTTGTTTTCCGCAGACAGGGCTCACAGACTCCACAACGCCTTCGTTTCTTTTTCTCTAACACAGGGAGCAGAGATGAATATGCAAGAGGGTGACTGCCAGCCGGATTTGTAAGAGAGGATGGCCCTGAGGCCTCAACTGTTTGAGTGCTGTTGCTCACGTTGTCCTGAACCAAATTCAAGCTTATCCCAACACTTTCCAGCTGTGATGAATAATCATTCTGCTGCAGTCTCGAATCAACTGGCAAATCTGCATTTATGGCTTTTTCTAAGGCAAGAACAGAGATTTCTGTGCTTGAAGGCAACTCTGAAACAAAACCTTCAGAGAATTTTCTGGAACTCTCACTGGAGAGTTCATCGACTGCTCGTTTTTCTATATCTGATGATAAAGCGGGGACATAACCTGAATTCAAAATTAATGTCTCTGCATCAATACATGTAACAAACTGTTCAATATCCTCCACTTCAATATTGGTTAAAGAGGTATCGGAAACTGGTTCGCTTACTGTAAATATGTTTTTTGAGTCTGATTCTGTATTCCCTACTGTACAGCTCAGATCTGAACATGAGTCAATCTCTCTGTGAATGGGCATAAAATCCACGAGTTTCATGTCAGATTCCACAAGTGAACTTACACTTTCAAAATGTAAAAGTGAATTTGCTCCAGTGGCAGCTTCATGTGAACCAAGATCTTCATTCTCAGACTTCAAATTCCCATCTGCTTTTATGCAGGACTCTGAAAATGAGCTCAAATCTTCTAAACATTCTTGTGAATTTAACTCAGAGGTAACTGTGGGTGCAG
Source organism: Lagopus leucura (assembly GCF_019238085.1). Taxonomy (NCBI): domain Eukaryota; kingdom Metazoa; phylum Chordata; class Aves; order Galliformes; family Phasianidae; genus Lagopus; species Lagopus leucura. The sequence continues at coordinate 10,195,307 of NW_024962255.1, read as the reverse complement.
AATTTGAGTAGCATTCTTCACTGGCTAGCACCAGGTCTGACTCTGCTTCAGTGTGGGATTCAGCAAGTGGGACCAACTCTTCTAACAGCACAGCTGAACTGGGGTCTGAGGTATCAATAGAATCAGAGTCAGGTTCTTTATTGTTAGGCACCAGGTCGAAGGGAGTCTCTATACACACCTTTGAGTTTGATTCAGAGGTGGTTATGGAATCAGAAGACAGAAGCACCAATGCAGCATCTTCAGCAGATGCTTCAGCTGCACTACTTGCATTGAGATCAATGAGCGTCTGCTCACAGGGCAGGTCTTCGTGCTCATACTCCACCTCTGACTCTGCTGTATTATCATCAGTCACTTGGGTGCTTGGAACAGAGTTCTTCATTTCAGGTATTTCTCCCTCCTCTTCTTGACCAGCACACATGGCAGCAGGCTCTTCATCTACACTGCACGGAATATCCTCTACAGGCAGAGAAGCTAATTCATCTTGTGCTAAATTCTGTTCCAACACATTTTCAGATGCTTCAACATTTTTGTCTTCTACTACTGCCAGAGCTTGTTCATGTTTTTCCTTTGTTTCTAGCTTTTTTTGTGCTGCAGCTTTTCTGGGTTTTGCAATTGTTGGAGCTTGAGAAAATCTACGGGAGAATGATCGGTTACGAAGAGACATTGTAAAACCATTGATGTTGAAAGCTTCCTGGCTATGAAAGAGGATATTGTCAGCTTTCTCCAAACTCACCCAAGGTGTTCCAGACAAGGTTCTGGTGACACTGCTCCTGAGAAATCTACCTGAAGAGCTCATGATTGGTTTCTTTTCTTGCTGCTTTTTCTTAACATCTTTTTCTTGTGCCGGCTTTTTGCCTTTTCCAGAACTAACAGCTTTTGTGGAAGTCTTTGTGGTTTTCTTTCTCACTTGGCTAGATTTCTTTTTACCCTGGTTAGTTTTCTTTTTGCCTATCTCTTCCTTTTTGGCTAATCTGGAAGGCCTTGCGTGGTGAGCCATGTCTGCGGAGTAGTAGAAATGTTAAGAGGAGAGATGGAAAAAAATCATGAGCTCTTGAGAGAATTTTTCAACAGAAAACTGCACGCTCCCATTGCGGGTCTCTGTAGCAATACAGAGTCAACTCTGAAACAGAAAAAGATAAAATAACATTAATGTAAATCTAATTAATGGAGAAAGCATGTATATTAAGCTGACTGATCAAAAATACATAGCTAGAACTTGAAATACCAGTATCAGACATTAAGCAAAATCAGCACGAAAGCTTTGAAAGTATTAGTGGACTGCAAAATGGAAAGCTTGCCTAAATGCCTAGAAAACTAATAAAGAAGTGAACAAAGTTCAGCTGATGATGCAGCGATTCATATTTACCATTTTACATCAATTTTAAGATGTTTGAACATTCTCAGTCTTATTGGTGGTTTGTTAACCACCGCTCTCCTTGGGTAAGGACAGCTAAAATTTACATCTTCAGATATGCTGTGGAGCATAAAGCTATTACTGTATGGTCATTTGGGAAACAAAAAACAACAAAGCTGAGTTCAGCTGGTGCTACAGGCACCCATACACCAGCACAAGGACATCTCATCCATTGGCTGCCCATCATAGTACATATCCAGGTTAAAATTGGAGAAATAACTATACCTCTCTAAAGACTTTTAATTTGTACTCACGGGGGTAACTGGATCATGGAAGAATCGCCTTTCCAAATGTTATTTCCTGGGATCATGTACAAGCATGCTGTACTAGACTGCAAGCCGTGGTCCCTTCCAGCAATGTCAAATGTATTATGCAAGAAATCCCCTCTGCTTCATGATCATGACCACTACCATATTTGCCATCAACAAAACACCATAATATTTATCCTAAGCTTTTGTCTTCAAATATGACTGTGATGAAAAAGCGTCCAAACTCCCAAGCACAACCCATGCATCTCAGAGGAGACAACAGACTCTTCTGGCTCCAGAGCAATTTTCTGAAAGATGGGTTGCTTTTCTTTCTTTGTTTGTTGAAGTATAAATAAATTCTGTTAAATACATAGTTTATCTCTAAAGGAAGTAAAAAAGAGCTCCTAAAGGAAGAAAAAGGAAGAAGAGTGCTGCCAGGCCCAAACCCCACCATTTCAAAAGGCAAGAGAAACTGAGCACTGTCTTCCACATGACCTCCATCCCGTGCTGAAGCCAGCAGAGACATGTTACCATGGCTGGGCTTACCCACAGCCCAGTCTGAGCTCCACTGAAGGAAGGCAGAGCCCTGCTGATGCAACCCAGCCTACCTAGAACCTCAGAAACTCATAACACTACCATGGTGCCCAGGTTCAGCTTGCGTTGGGCAAACAACGGCATGGGGCTTGCAAAGGGCAGGCTCTGCAAGAACACATCCCCAGACTACAAGAACCCATCTAAGCACAAAGGGTGCAGTAGATCCACCGTACATGGCTGCTGCACAGGACTACCAGCTCCCACTGCTCCTAGCCAGCATGCTGGCAGCAAACTCGTCTCTAACAGCCATCAACAGACTGCACAGTCACAATACTTGAAAAACCTAACAGTAACTCCCCACTCTCTTCTGAGCAGCTTATTTAAAGCTCTTTGAAGCCCAGCTCATCTGTTCTGCAGTAAGCTGAAAGATCTTCTGTGCTACAAAATGTAAATCCCGTATGTCATGTGTCTATGTAAACATGCTGTGATCATTCTGTATCTCCTCTGCATCTTACAGGAGCATACCAAACTAACATTACTGAGGCAGCACTTTTTCCATGCATTCAAACATCATTTTGGAGTCAGCATTGCAGTACAGCAAAAGGCTCAAGGCACTTCTAAGGTCACGTCAGAAAACAAAGCTAACCACTCACATCAAACAAGCTAATGGCATTGCAGGAGGAGACGTGACCCAGAGTGACTAAATACACACGTATAGCCATCCGTAGTTGCAGGTAATGTTTCAAAAGCCATTCCTAAAAGACCTAAACAGTTCTCACAGAAGTGCTCCACAAAAGTTGGCTGGGACACTGAAATACACCAAATACAAACCTGAAGTTAGAGTAATTTGAGTGCTTTCCTTCCCTTACCCTTTTCTGGAGCAGTATGGAGGAAGAGGGATATGGCCATTACCAGTCACTCCACAAACTGAGCATCAAAGAGGCATCAGCAGCATGTTAACAGGTCCATGAAACAGCTGCTGGCAGTCTGCAAAGGGCTGCCCACTTTCTTGTGGTTTTGATGAAAACAGGCTCCAAAGAACAGCCTGGAGGGCTGCAAAGCCAGCTGCAAACAAGCAGCAGATAGCCCATTGGTAGCCATTAGTGTACAGTGCTACATAACAGTGGAAGGAGAGGAAATGTGAGCCACTTTCAGACACCATAACCAGGAGAGCAAGGAAGAGCGCAAGCAAATAAGGGCCAGGTAGCATGGAAATGTGTGAATCATGAGGGGAGCAGAAGAAAGGAAATAAAGCCTTTTCTCTTTATCAGCTCTGAAACAGAAGTAGAAGGGGGAGAGAAAACAGGAGATCAAGAATGGAAACTGCAACTGGATTTTTGAAGATATTGAATGTGTTTAAAGCTTTGTTCATGCTACTTTTCTACATGAACATTTGCCACTGCTGTTGTAGAAGTTTGGGAAGCATTATTTGCAATATTACCAATCAGAAGCTTCATTTATAACAATCTTACAAAACTTAGTTTTTCTTTAAAATCATGATTATGTGATATGTCTTTACCTGCATTTAGAGATTTCAACACAGGTGCTTCAAGACTGAAGAAGCAAGATCATCCTGCTTTGTTTGTAACAAAAACAAAACAGCAACAAAACAAAGAAGCAAACAAACAAAACCTCCACACCTGTCTGGAAGGAATACATAATACTGAGGTAGTACTGTGATGGAAAAGGCTGGTGGCATTTGTCAGAGACAATACAGGGACATATGGAAAACAGTAGCAACTTTATGCATTTTGTTTCAATTTTGTCACTGGAAAGAATTTTTCTTTAGAAGAGATCTGCGCAGTAGCTCTCTCAAGGATGTATACCTTTTTTTCTTTTCTTTTAATTCTGGACTCCAGTTTTACCCATCTGGAACAGAGCACCTGACCTACATGGTGATAGTAGCCTCTTGGGAGAAATGCCTGTCAGCATCAGGGCTTTGCTTCCCCTTGAAGAAACCCCCATACTCCTGATCAGTTCTGCTCTGCCACAATAACCACAATTGCAGGATTAAAAAAAAAAAAAGAAAAGAAAGAAAAAACAAAGTTTCTAGTAAAACTACTTTTATGTTGTTGCTGTTATGTTTACTTTGCCACATCCAGCATCCCAGAATTAGGTAGCTACAAGCTCAGTATCCAAGATTTGTTTTCTGTAGCACTACAGAATGTTTTACCCTCCCTTTTCCATGTAAATGGCAGGCAGTGCTGTCGTGTTGATGCCTGCAGGAGTTGCAAATTGCCTCATGTAACTTCTTCGGGACAGTCACATTTCAAACCAAGAAATCCTATTACCAAAACACCCATGTCAATTGCAGGATTATCAAATACAAATCTAATGGCTTAACACAATAACTTGTAAGTTCTCATCATCCTGGAGAGGAAAACTGACTTCAGTGGTCTCTTCTGAATTCCAAGTCAGATGGGACCCCTCCCCCCTCAGTCCCTTCCTGAGAGCAGAGTCAGTCAGGACAGTCCCTATAAAGTAATGTGGGTAATAAGTACAGGAGGGTTAGCAGAGAACTGCCCCAGACAGTAATAGTGCATCCTGAAGCTGATTGTGACTTGAGCCGATTTCTCTTTTAACTCATGTGCAAAACCAAAAGCTGGCTGTAAGGCCAGTATCTTAAGTTTTGCTTTCAGTAATAAAGCTGGAGCAATCCCACTGACTGCTATAATCCTCAGCAAATACTGCTAAAAAGCTAATCAAGAGCTAAATCTTTTAGTCCCAACTAGGTCAAAATTATAGACAGTTATAATGAGAATATTGCCTGCAAGGCAGTGGGGGGGATTTAACCCTATGGAATGCCTCCAGGAAAAACAATAAAAATATATTTTTTAAAATGCTTCTCTTACTTCCATTTTCTTTGCACAGAATAATAAAAAGAAAGGAATTTTCCTTTTCATTCATTAAGATCCTGTTTCATAACTAGGTGCAAAACTTAAAAATGAGTTTTCATAAAATGGTGGCAGGCTTTATCTGACATCAGAAAAGAAAGTAAGTGACCCTTGAAAAAAACACAACTGTATGGGAAAAATCACACAGCTTGGACTAGCTGAGCCTGGTTTCACTACAGCCAGAATGAACCAATTTAATGCACTTTGTTTCAGTGTTTAAATGTCTTTTTAAAAATTACTTGAGATTAGGCCGGTGGGGGAACAAGACCTAGGAACTTTCATGAAAGCCTTTTTAAATAACAATACACAGGTCCCAAGCAATAGGGGTCACCATTTCACTTAGAAGTTGTCATACAACGTCTTATCTACATTTTTGAATGGAGAAGCATCTCATTACCAGCAGCAAGTGTTCTAAAAGGAAGACACAACAGACACTGGAAGACAGAAACTAGAAAAGCTGACCCTATGCAATGCACGAAATCTTTTTTCAGCCCTCTTGGAACTGTATCCTATCATCTAGATGTCCTTCCCAGCTGTACTAAAGTCAGCCCGCTTTTCAATCTTGCTCCATTCTCTGTATCTACTGACTGTTTTATACAACACTTTGTATATGAAAAGAAGGGAAATGGGTTAAGAGGAGGGAATTAGCTTTAATTTACCCTCCCCCTTCTTTAATCCTTGAGTATCCATTTGGTTTTGGTTAAGAAATAAAAACGAAACTCAGGACCAGGAACTGTTTCATGCACGCTCTCGCAGAGGCTCTCCCTTGGCAGCACAGCCCACTGCCTGCTGCTCACCGCCACGCAGCCTCTCGGAGCTCTCCTGCAGAAACACTGCTTCAAACAGAGCTGCAGCCTCATACACCCTTCAGGAGCTGCTTTCTGTTTTACTGTGCATACACTTGCCACCTTGCTTTCCAGGATCGTTACCACTCTTGAGCAAAATGGACATATTTTATCCACATACGTAAAACTTCGACTTAAAACAACACTTTCCAGCAGTTTAACAGCAAACCTGGGGCAGGCACTGCAGGACGCATCTTGAAAGCAAAACCCTTTTCCTGCACATGTTCAGTAGGTTGTGCACCAAGACCTTTGCTTCATTCTACTTTTTGTCTCTCCTGGCTTCAGAATCCCACCTCTGCTCTAGGGGCAGTAGGTGCCACATGACTTAAGCAGGACTGCCCCCAAGTCCTACTTCCCCCACTGCAGGGGGAGCAGAGGGCTGCAGTGAAGCATGCACTCTGGCTCACTGAATTCAGCAGGAAGTGAGGGTATCTAGAATATTGCAGCGTAATGACTTCAGTATAAACTTTTGAAACCTGCTCAGTGAGTGAATCAGGGGGAAAACACCACCAAAAAAAAACCAGTTGCAAGGAATCATGCATGCTGAAACCACAAAACCAGATTAAACCTCAAGCAAACTATTGGCAGCAGAAATCCATTGTGAAGGCTCACGCCACATGTGTGAGCATCACTCCTTGGAGCCAGGCAGGAGCGTGCCTCCACTTTAACCTGTTCTGCGCAGCCCAACACTGACCTTAATGGGGAGAAATGCAAATAAGTAAAAAGATTTAATTAAGTTTTCGAGACTCATCAAATCAAACCCCTGCCACCATGCAGCTCCAGGTACTTACTAAATAAAAATAGCAAGTAAAAACCCCTAAGCTAATCACATTCCCCCCTTAAATATACTTTTCTGGTGCTTTAAACAGTGCCTTTCTTTCTGACAATGTTTGACTCCCTTCCTTGAAGACTTTACCTTTAAAAACAACCCTAACTGGATCACCTTATCTCAAACTCAATTAAAAGAAGGGGGAGGTGGAGGAGAGAACCTTCAGGCAAAGATTAAGCTTGGAAATTTTCAGCCTGAAAGGTGTTCTGAAATGTAAGTAATTGAAAGCAGGAGGGAGATGCTTAGACCAGCTTCAGCAACCACGGGTTGCACGACAGCCACGACAAAATACCATCAGTGGCGATTGGGAATTACTACCCAGAGAAGTTTCTACAGAAGTCCCTGATATCAGCGAGCTCCTCGGTGCTCGCCACGAATTCCTCCCCGATTACCTGCTGAGTGCAGCCCGGCCCTGCCCGCTGTCCCCGGGCCCCCTCCAGCCGGCAGCCGCCTGGCTCCCACCCTTGCACTGCCGGAGGAAGCACCGCTCGGGGGCAGAGCCTCGCTTTCTCCCAGCCGGGCACCGGGCTGCCGCCCAGCCCCATAGCCAACGCCACGCTTTCTGGATTCCATCTCCACGCTTAATTTGCGTTGACTGACATTAATGAAAACAAGGTGATTACTGCGTGGTACAGCCCTCTGCCTCTCCACGAAAGTGCCTTAAAAAGAGCACGGAGCACTGCAAGGAAGAGCCATTACTCGGATGATTTTTCAAAATTATTTTTAAAAGATCCCCCTCTAAAATTTAAAGAGACACCTTTACCCCGTAAGCCTTCTCGGTCACTGGGAGCTCTAGCTACCCAGTTCTGCGAGTGCACGTTTCCTCGCTGCTGCAAGAAGGGCTCCGGCCGGACCCTGAGGCTGCACCGCCCTGGCCACGCGTGGCTGTGCGCGGCACCGCCGCCCGCTGCGGGAGCGGGCAGAGGCCGGGCAGGGCAGGGCAGGGGCAGGCCCGCCGAGGCTCCTCGTGGCCCCACGGCCCGCAGCGGGGCTGCAGGGGGCAGACAAAGGGGCCGAAACTGGGGCCGCTCCCGCCGCAGCCCGGGGCTCGCCGAGGGGATGCGGCACCCTCGGAGGAGGAGAACGCAGCGCGTCCCCGCTCCCCTGCCGTTTTGCGGGAGTGGCTGAGGGTCCCGGCTCCCCGGGCTAGGTGCCCCGCTCGCCCTCCGTCTGTCCGTTTCCAGGAAGGCTCCGGCGCAGACCGGACTCGTCCTCCCCCCAGGCCGGCAGCGGCCTCCCCTCCCCGCCTCGGTTCCACACCGGGCCGGGAGAGAAGGGAGTATTGCAAAGAATAGAAAGTGTGTGGGCTGGGGGGGGAGGGGGGGAAAGGGAAAAGGAGAAAGCAACGCGTCGTCCCACGTACGTACCACGGCTAACAGGAAAGGGCGACGCGGGCATGGCTGGGCTGGGCTCGGAGCGGGTCATGCTCACGCCTCGCTGCCTGTCCCCATGGCGCGGTGAGCCCAGCGCGGCAGACGGAGCCTCGGTGGCGCCGGGCCGCGAAACGTGCTCTCGGCGTCGCCCCTGGCCGGACCCTCCGGGAGGGAGCGGGGAGGGGGCGGCTCGGCGGGGCGCTCGCCGCACCGAGCCCTCTCGGCAGGCGGCAAAACGCGCCCTGGATCCCCGCGGCAGGAGCGGGATTCCCCGCCCGCCCCCGGGCAGCGGGAGGCAGACGGCAGCGCCGCGCACCCCGGGGCGGGCTCGGGGCCGGGGGAGCGGCTCCTGCTCTCCCGCCGCCCCAGGAGTGCTTGAGAGGGAGCGGGCCCGAGGCAGTGGAAGGGAGGCGGGTGGTCCGTTCCGCCTGGAGCTCTCCAGCTGAGGAGGTGACACAGAAATCACCTTTTTGCTCTTGTTTCGGCTGGAAGAGGGAGCTTCTCTCCGTCCTCCGCTCGTGGCCGAAGGGCCGTGAGGCAGCGCACCGAAGAGCGAGAAAACGGCCTTCTGCGAGGGGAAACCGTGCCCTGCTCTCCCCACCTCCACCCCTTCCATTAAAAGCCATCCATGATTTTCGGTGCTCCTTTCCGAAGGAAGGGGCGAGCAGTATGCTTTAATATCAAGGCTGGACCACTCGTCCTTCTCCTGGGTCGTTATCACGGCAGCCTTTTGTCAGGGCGCAAAGCTGCTGCCGATCCGCTGTCCCCTCAGATGTCCCTTCAGAGAACAGATGTTGGAAATGGATCTATGAAACAATACACCCTAGCAGCACGGTTTTTTTAAAGCGTCATTATTAAATCCCTTGCTGCTTGCTATAAAGCACTTAAAATGCGAAGCAAGCCATTCAGATGCAAGTCTGCAGGGAGGCTTTTCGGCTATGTATGAGAGCAGCAGCACTGCCCATCTCCGTTCCCACAAGGATGTTCTAAACGCTCGCATTTCGTTAGCTATTTTCATTTGCACACAAGAAAGGAGGCAGCAGCACAGACAGCAGCTTATTGTCACTGCCGGCTCCTGTGGGCAGTCGCTCAGTGATGGGTAACCCATCACTGGTCTGTCACCTCATCCTCCGCTCTCCTCCCCTTCCTTTCCTTGCAGTCAAAAAGGAATACTTGGGAATCATATCCAAGCTCGCAGATACTTCAGATATAATAAAGCAAACTCATATATGCCTGAATTTCATATTTGCCCGGTCAGCCTCCTCTGGCTGCTAACTTAAACTGAGTGCAGGGGTTCTCTGCTCTGGCTGCAACCAGAGATTGCTTGAGTGCATTGCTGGATATGGAGGACTCTGTCGTGCTGAAGGCCTGCCCTGCTAAAAAGAACAAGAACCACAAATACATGATTTGAGAAGTAAAAACTATTGCTGTCCAAGTGCTGCACATGGCATAAGTGGAAGAGAACTGGATCTTGATGGTAAAACCACACATAAGCGCAGAGCATGGTTCTTGGGAAGGTGGGAATACACTGCAAGTTGTGGGCTTGAACATAAAGGTGAGAAATGAGTAACTCAGAAAAAAAGCAGCAAGATGGCAAAGGCTTGACTAGAACATAAAATATAACAGGAGCAAACAAACCACTGCATACTGCCACTGCTCTATTCAAAACTCTGCTAAAATCAAGGAAACAAATCAGAACTATCAGTTGTTCACTTTCACCAATACAAACATAGATGCTTGTGGTCTTCAATGCCAACAAGCTGGAAGGTGAGCAGCAGAAAGGAACGATCCTATCCGGCAGTGCTAAGCCTACTACAATAAAAGCTGAATATAAAGGTCTGTAGAAAGATTGCACAGTAATCACTGGCTGAGCAACATGAATGGTGGATGAAATTCTTTTGCTCAAATGCAAAGTGAAGCGCATGGGGGAAAGATGGAAACTCTGAATTAGCCACTTCAACTCAAAATAGAGATCCTGGTTCTATTACAGATAGCTCTGTAATACTCTTAAGTGTGCTCAGTAGTGTCAGGAATCATTAGAAAAAGGAGGAGAGAAAAGAAGAGGGAGCATTACTATTGAATATATTGTGCAGTTCTCATCTACATAGCTTAAAAGGGGTAAAGTACAACCTGAAAAGGCACAGGAGTGATAAGGGCACCAACAGTGTAAGGAATAGCGAAACTCTCCGAGGTTAAATGTCAAACAATATGCTATATAAACAAAGCAGCATAGAAAGTATTAACAGTGATCACTGCTTCTCTGAAGCACAGGATATCAAGACAACGTATCAAATATCAGAAGACATCTACTTTTTTATAGAGTGCACTGTTAAACCATAGAACTCACTGCTACACAACATTACAGACACTGAAAAGTTTTTTCAAGACAACAGTAATGGGAAAGTGTTGAATCAAAATCTACTTAATGGAAGAGGGCCATTTTAGCTATGTATTACTGGAAGGTAGAAGAGTCTCTTTAAATAATAGCTCCGTATCTACTACAGCTTTCTTCCAGAGATATGCTGCTGACTGTCACAAGCAGATTCTCAGCCTAACACAGGACTACCATATCTGTGCTTTTATCCAAAGGAATATCAGAATGATACCTGCAAAACAGGTACAACTGGACATTGAAGTATTGAAGAATAAAATGCATAAGCCTTTAGTAGCTACACATTGCTGCCATCTGTAGCACAAGAAGTCTGCACTGAGCATCAGGGAGCCACACAAGGCAGCTGCTCCCTGAGGAGCAGGGAGACGAGCACAGTCACACAACCAGCAGGGCAAGGACCATGCTGGCCAGCACCTGGTCCTGCTGTGCCCACACAAGGGAAACAGGATAGGTCTGAGGATAGCAGGTAAATCCAGGGGTCCTGCTGGATGCTGAAATTGCAGGTGATGGGACAGACCTGAGGCCAAACCAAGAAGTCAGCCTACGGGTTGTAATCAGATCTAGGGATCCAAGGAGAAAACAATACATGACATAATCTAAGTGAATGCTGGACAGAGCCCAGAGTAGCCAAAAAAGACTGCCATCAAAATCCAGATCAACTGGTTCCATAGCTCTTCCAAGTATGAACTTAAATAGAAGTCCTGTGTCCATGGACAGAGCACGTGCAGAGACCCCAAGCACAGCTGATCAGGGCCATGAAGGCCTGTTAGTTCTCTGACACTGAAATCAGGGATGTTGGCCCTAAATCACTCCTGTGGAGTCATCCAGATCAGATCTCCGATCATATGCTATCAATCCCATGAGGAGGGGCTAGATTTGCCTGATGTCAAACCTTAGTTAAGCCTTTCACAAACTGAAAGCCCTAGGAATTATACCACTGCTCTGCAGGGGAAAGATTGGATTTTTCCAGGTCTATGTTGGCTTTTGGGGCCAAACGATTACAATGGAAATATTATGCTGAGACATAAGAACCAGTTCCTTGTTCAATCACAAAGCATAGATTAAAGCATCTACCTTGCAAAGGCTTTCTCATATTTACTGGCTTTGCGGTGAGAGAAGGCAGTTGGCCTGCTTGCAGACCAGACTTGTCCTTGAAAGCCATACGCCGTGCTGATGTGGTGCTGTGCCTGCAAGCCCAGCTGAGCACAAGCCAAACACTTTTAAAGTCTTTGTATCTGCAATACAGATAAATCACCTGCAGAACTGTCAGTTGGCAATATCTGAAAGAGAAGTCTTGAATAGCGTGTGTTTAATGCAGAAACTCTTTAATTCTAATTGTGGTTTTGACAATGACTTCCTCATTTAGTCTTTCTTGGCCTCAGTTCTGTAGATTGTATCTACCTGCGAGATAGGCACTGGAAAGTGAGTTAAGATCTGGAAGCATGCTGAATACAGTTAGTTTAAGCATTAATACTATTTTGTAAGACTGTGATTTCCTCTTCTGCCTCACTTATATTCAGATCCATTGAATCTAATCTAAATATTTTTGATTGGATATTCTTGCCCTGCAGCTGACAGATGACACATAGCAAACAAGTTTTCTAGCTATGGCCCAAGCTTTCCATGTGCCTTTGAAAATGACAACTTGAGAGTAGGCTGTAAGTCAGATGAAATGCCCTCTCTAGGGCAGTAGCTTGCCCCTATTTTCACTTTCCTTGGGAAATCTTGGGCCTTGTTTCACTGCATGACTGTCCATGAGAATATAATTACAGAATGGCTTTGATTAGAAGAGCCCTTAAAGACCATCAGACCCCAACCCCCTAACAACGGTCAGGGTTGCCAACCACTAGATCAGGCTGCACGTGGTCCCATCCAACCTGGCCTTGATCCCTCCCTACGGATGGGGCATCCACAACTCCTCTGGGCAGCCTTCTCTACTGCCTCACCACCCTCTGAGTAAAGTATTTCTTCCTAACGTTTAACCAAAATTTACTCTCCTTTATTTTAAAGCCATCCCCCCTTGTCCTAGCACTATCTGTGCAAACAGTCACTCCGCTTCTTGCTTATAAGCTCCCTTCAAGTACTGGAAGGCTGGATTGAGGCCTTCCCAGAGTCTACTCTTGTCCAAGCTAAACAAAAATTATCCCTTTCCACCATGATGAACTTTCCAGCTATATGCTCTGTAGATACCAGCCTAACCACTCTGAATATCTGTTGATTATACACTGTCCAACCAATTCTTTATCTACTGAATAGTCCAGCCCTCAAATCCATACCTCTCCAACCTAGAGATAAAGATGTGTAACAGACCACAACAAAGCCCTTGCACAAATCTAGTGCATGAGAGCAGAATAACTGCTGTGCCTGGCCAACAAATGCAGTTTGGCAGTAAACACTGTGTCTATAAAGAGAGCAGCTAATGCTCTGTGCACCAGCCTGATGTTTATGGCTGCTTCAAGTCTACTGCATTTGTGCAGTAAGTCCTATTAATTTGTTCCAGAGTGTGCTAAGTGCATACCTCCTCCCCACATGTGAGCTGACAGCTCAGCTTGAGAAACTTGGTACTACAGTATTTGCCAACTCCTTCACTGAATAGTCAAATATTTCTGCTCCTTAAAGACCTCACTGACACAGGTAGGGACTATTATGGTCCTGATTACACCAACAGGTCTTAATGGCCCTGACCAGCCACACCCGTGATCCCTACCTTGCACCCCAAGCCCAGGGCCCAACGTTTTTTCCTCTTCTTTTTTTTTTTAAGCTATGCTATAACTATGCTGGCTTTGTCTTTTGGCTCTGTTTCCTCTTAGATCCTTGCTGCTGGATGAGCTTCAGTCTTACCTTCAAATTTTATCTCCTACTGTTCCTGATCTGCCCTTGTGAGCAAACCTTGGATTTACTCAATCCACCTGCTCTGGCTACTGATGGAGCTGGTTCACAGCATCCAGCTCTGTGTTCTGCTGCAGGACTGTGCCCTATTGGCAAGGATCAGCCTGTGCTGTGGTTGCTTTTGGCTCACTCCACCTCAGGAAGCAGCATTACCTTATTTACTGGTTACCGGGAAGACTGAGGCAAGTTATTGAGACTTGCTCAGTTATTTTCAATCTGCAAGCTATGCTTTTAGAAAAGGAAAAAAAAAAAATCTTCAAAGTGTGCCAAGTCTTGTGTGGGAGAAGCTTTTGACTGGTGGTGGTTTTGGGTGTGAGTTGAGGCAAGTGAACAGCCAGCCAGATCATCTTTCCAGCTATATGATCTCTAAAGACCAGCCTAACTTCTCTGTATACTTGTCAACTCTACATCTGTATATTTGCTGATTTTACACTTAAATATTTCTTCCAGTTTGCAGCTATGCTCTTGAGTATCCTGATGTTAATGCCTTCCCGTATTTACCATCAGTCTGTCTGGGAAGAATGACAGTCTTACAGTAAGTGTAACCTGAAAGACATTAAATATGCTGATAACTTTTAAGAATGGGACATAAAAACAAGTCACTAGAGAAATTCTTTAAAGTGCTTACATGCTTCAAGGTAAAAAGATGAAGTGATAGCAGTGAGAATGTACGTAACGAAATATTGCTGTAGATGGTCAAGAAAACAGAATTCCAGAGCACTTAATATAGACAAGTAACTGAATTACATATTAGTAAGTTCTAGGCTATGCACAAATTCACTGTTGAATGCACTCCTGTTAGTGCACCTCTGAGACATTTGGCATAATTTCACAATATAAGCTTCTTCTTTCCTAAAAAGTGTGTGGTGCACACTTCTGTAACTCACAAGGTCTAGCAGAGTATCCTCCCAACATACCACACCTCTGCTGAAAGTAAGTAGCAGCCATCTATGCAGCTACCAGACCTTTCTAGTCACTTGTAAAACTACAAAATTTTTGGATGTTGGTGCTGTTGCAATGCTTCTGTGAGAAAACTGTAGGTAGCAGAAATGAAGCTTACTGTTGGAGCTGTCAAAGCATTATGATTGTGTTTCAGTGAGACCTTCTCCTGAGCAGAATCCTAAAAGAATACAAGCTGGCTGGGGTAAAACCATACCAACAGTGGCTATAAACATGGTTACTTAACCCATAGGATAGTTGCTTTCACATTAGAGAATAACTTGATTAGATAATTTGCAAAAATTATGAGTTTCCCTGGTGTATTACAAACATAAGAAGGCTGAGTTAGTGGCTGCAAAGGACACGTTTCAGATTTTCCCAGCAAGAGAAGTCCTTGCACACCCTTGCTAAGTAATTTTTATGGCTGGGAAAAAAAATGCACATTGCAGCAGCCACTCCCCAAATAAGTAATGATCAAACAAAACAAAGTAAAGTTTTCCAAATGCTACAACTTAATTTTTAAGGAATGTTAAAGGAAAAAAATACTAATTTCTGTTGAATGCAATTTGACATCAGCAGAAAGAAAAATGTTCCAGCAGATTTGTTTGGAAATTAGTTTCTTGTACAAGTGTTGACTGTTTTCTTCTTATTGAAAGACTGACCTTTAAAAAAGAGATTTTGACACGTTGAATTCTTGAAACTTGGCTTGATGAGTATGGGGCAAAAAGTGCAAGCAGTACAATGGTCACAGCATTGGCTTTCTGACCAGTGCTGTGTAGGTGTGCTGTCCTCACCTGAGGACAAACTTCTGTCATCGGCTTTTGAAAATAAACTGAAGTGAATGGCTCCTGGTAAGCCCTAAGTGTTCAGCAAAGGCGTTGCGGGCAGCTAGAAAAATCGCCAAGAAAAATGTTGACATCTGCAGAGACGATTCTGGCGTTTATCATTGTGGTTGTGAAACATAACTTCTGCTGTTGCAGCACCCGCTTCCCTTTTTCATGCGTTCTGAAACTTGCGCACGGACGCCGAACGTTTCCATTCTCGCAGGGTACGAAGTCCTAGGAAAGCTCGGCGCTGCAGGGCGAGGCGGTCACGTACACGCTGAAGGAACGCCTGCCACGTGCCCGAGCCTCACGGTCCGACCGAACCGAGGCGCAGTTCCCGCGAGCCTCCCCGCAGCCTCTGACGCTATCGGCAGGCGCCGCAGCGCGGCCGGGCGGCCCGGCCGTGGCTCGGCGCGGCGCGGCC
>NW_024962255.1:10055199-10179679 GCF_019238085.1 Lagopus leucura | reverse complement strand
CCCGGCCGTGGCTCGGCGCGGCGCGGCCGCAGAGAGGGTGCCGGGCGGCCCCGGCTCCGCCCTCGCTCCGCGGCGGCGGCCCCGCGCGGCGCCATGCGCTGCCCGCTCGCCGCCTGAGGGAACCGCCGCTGCCCTATGGCCTCCCCGGCGGCGGCGGGGCCCGGCGCCGCTCTGCCCCCGGGCCCGGCGCGCCGCGACTTCTACTGGCTGCGCTCCTTCATCGCCGGAGGTGGGTGCGGGCCCTCCGCAGCGCGGCGTCCCGGCCGCCTCTGCTCGGCGCTGGGCCCGTCCTGCGAGCCGGCTGGGGCAGGGCCGCTTCTGCGTCGGGGTTCCGTGACGCTCCTGCCGGAGCAGAGCGACCTCGGGAAGCGTGGGCTTTTTAAAATTTATTGTTATTTTCGCCCCTAATGCACTTGACTTCGTATAGGCGGGTGGCTTGCGTGCGTTTCGGTGTCGGTGAGAGGCCCAGCGTAGCTGCCGGCTGAGCGTGCCAAGGCCCCGTGCCGCCGTTGTGATTCCGGGGCAACCCGCTTATCGGTGCACCGAGAGCTGCCGGCCGTCGGGCTGCGGTGGTGCGAAGGAAGTCAAGCCAACGCCAAACCGCGCCGCCGGCTCCTTGCAGCAGAAGCACGTCGTGTTCTCCCTGCGGGGTGTTGTCACAGTTGTCTTGTAACGTGGCAAGGAGGCGTGAGGT
The DNA here is from genome assembly GCF_019238085.1 of Lagopus leucura. NCBI lineage: Eukaryota > Metazoa > Chordata > Aves > Galliformes > Phasianidae > Lagopus > Lagopus leucura. The sequence goes on along the minus strand of NW_024962255.1, from coordinate 10,178,985 downwards.
TTATTTCAGGTTTTCTCGTGCTCTCGCTGCGGTTCTTGCTTTCAGCCTGGAGCCCCGGAGGAACGTGTGCGGACGCAGGCTGCCGCTCTGGGGAGCTGCTCTGCCCACACACGGCTCGGGCTGGTACAGAGGAAGCAGGCGTTGCTCTGCGGCAGCTTTCTCTGGAATTTATTGCCGGGACCTGAGTGGCCAGCCTCGGCTTTGTGGTTGAGCAGAAGCAGGTTGTGCTGATTTTCAGTCGAGCTTGAAGAGTTGTGTAGCATACTTTTAATAGGAGCCTTTTGCTCCTAATTGGGGCTTTCTCAACTTACTGAGTTTCTCATTACCTACTCCATTTGAAAATAGCTTATAAAAATCCATTATTTATCTGCTGAGTCAAAGGGCTTTGGCATCCCATTGGTTTTTCTCTCCCTTTGGAAAGGTGTTGCGGGATGCTGTGCCAAAACAACCACTGCACCACTTGATCGAGTGAAGATCTTGCTGCAGGCTCATAACCACCATTACAAACATCTAGGTAAGATGGATGCTGCCTGCGTCATCAGCATTTTTAAAGTGTGGTATGTATCATTTAGGTTTGCTGATTTATTACGTGATCCAACTGTGGTAAAGTGCTGATCAGACAGTAGGTTGTTTCTGGCTGGCTCGTCCCTTTGCCATATATTGTGTTAAAAAACACAACAGTGTTTGAAGAACACCCTTAAATAAGAGGCATTGAGCATGTACAAGTGGTACTGGTTGACAGGTTAGAGATGTTAGAATAATCCTTGATACTGCGTAAGAGCTGTAGCTTGATCCTCTTCTTACTGAAGTCAGCAGGAGATTGGTAATCAGAGGTTCAAGCTCGAGACTGTGTATCTAAAAGCTGCCACCAGTGGTAACTGCTATCCTTATAGGTGGTACTAGTGTGCAGGGCTTGTGGGAACAGGTGCTTTCCAGAGCCTGGAAGTCCTTGCAGAGGGGCTCGTGTTTACAGAGCCATGAGTGCTGAGACCTGCAAGACTCCTGCACTTACTGCTGCAGACAGAAGTGTGATCGATCCAAGTTGAAAAGAAAAGCGGACTTGTGCTTTGCATGGGCTGATGTGTTCAGCATCTGTGCTGCATCATGGTGAGAGAATAAACTCAGAACTGGCAGCATGTTCAGAACTAGTCTCTGTGGGGCTGTAACAGTGCCCTCTTGTGCGGAATATGGAGATATTTTATGTCATACGTTCTTCAAATGTGTTATAACTTACATTCAGAAAGTCAAGCGTGTATCAAGAAGAAATGTTTCTGATTTAGTTAATTTCTTACATGTCATGAAATTTAGAAGTTTTTAATTTAAAGATCATGTTTTAAAGGCTGGAGAAATAAATATTGAAATGAAATACAAGGGTGGTACGTTAATGGAAGGAAGACGAGGCATATGACAGCTCGGTAACACAGTCACTTAAGTATGCATTCAAATGTGCAGCCTGACAACTGAAGGCTGAAGTAATTGGTTTGACTAATATTTTAAATAATTATTTTCTGTTTAGTTTGTTTAGTGCCATAGCTGGCAAGCTAAGTCTCAGATTTGTTCCTACATACAGTGCTATGTGTGATTTTGATCATTAGAAATGCATTTGACTTGAATTAATGTTCCTGTTACGTGTAGGCAAAGAAGAAAATTATGTGGATGACATACCTGTTTAGTGCAGAGAGAGTAGGTTGGTTCATCATGGCCTCAATAAATCTGTTTCCTGCCCTTTCTCTGTGGAGTTCATGGCATTGTGGATCTCAGAGCATTTGCTGTAAGAAATAAAAACAGTATCTCATCAATTCTAGTCATGGCATAAGCATTTTTAGAGGCATGTAATAAGTGTAAAATATTGAAGATAGATTTAATACTGTATTCTTGGAACCCCTGAAACTAACATTTGCTTGATTTAATTTTTAAATGGAAGCTTATCATCAGCCTTCCTTGTCTTTTTTGCCTGAAAAGAAATGTGTAAGCTTTTTTCAGGTTCAGCTCTACTGTTATTAAGTAGCTGTGTATGAATGTGAAAACAGATCTACTATTATATTTTTTTCCTTTACTTGAGAGAAAAAAGGCAAAAAAAACCCCAGACATGTCAATTTGATAGCATTTGTGTATAATTAAAAATGGGTTCAACATAAAACTGTAGGTTTTGCCCTAACTTTGTGTGATCTTGCATTAACACCTGTTAAGAGGGAGTAGGATTGCTTCTTCTTACAATGTCTCTGGGACAGGAAGTGTAAAATGCCTAAGTTGTAAATAATGATAGTCTCAAACTTGTTTAATTAATTTCCTCAGTGATGGCATTTGCTTTCTAGTTTGGCATGTAACAACAGTTGAATGTTTGCCCATTATTTTAGATATTTATTTTTATTTTAAATTGATTTTTGATTTAACTGAAATGCAACTCAGCTTGCTTCCTTCTGTTGCTGATTGTAGCTTTCGTGTGTGAATATTATCATCTGCAGTGGGATTGCTGGTAGTCAAGTAAACATGGGACTTGAAATGCAGGAATTCAGAAAGCTCACTGAATCTGGGAGGTGGGAAAGTTGGTAATAACCTTAAACCTCTTCCTTCTGTCAATGGCTGGGCATGGAAAAGTGCTTTTTCCACTCTCCATCGTTACATGAGCAATGAGGTTGGGCTGTATTACTGTGCATACTTTCCTGTTGTCAGTAATACTCGCTTGACTTTTTCTTCCCCAATGTAATTGTTAAATACCTCTTTTTGCATTGCTAACAGGAGTGTTTTCTACGCTGTGTGCTGTCCCCAAAAAGGAAGGTTACCTTGGGCTGTATAAAGGAAATGGGGCCATGATGATTAGAATCTTTCCATATGGTGCAATTCAGTTTATGGCGTTTGATCAATACAAAAAGGTAGTGGAATTTATTTTGTTTTCTTTTTTTCCCCTGGTTACAGTGAATACTGATATTTTTTAAGTGATAAAAACTAACACTGAAACTTCTGTGTCTTCTTATTACTTTGTACATCTTCCACAAGGTTGCTTGATTTTATCTGAATCTAACCCTTAAAAATGTCAGGGCAGCAGTGAAACAGCTTGCAGTGTTTAAGGAAAGCAAAATTCCCAACAGTTTTTATAGCTTTGTATTGTATATTGTATGTGTGCCTATGCGTGTACAAGTATATATATATATTAAGTCTGCTGTTGTGTTACTAAAAAACAGTGCTTTGTAAATGAAATAGGAACAAAATAGAAAATGTAAGCTCTTTAATGTTTATTATACTGTGTTGGAGTTTCTGAGTACCTGATGGGTAGAATAACTTCAACTTGCAAATCTGTCTGGCTGAATGACTGTTATGTTTTACCTGAGAAATGACTGTCAGTGTAGATAAAAATGAGCTGGAAGAAAAGATATGCTTATTTCAATGGCCTGCAAAATGTGCATGTTCCTTTCTATTCTCATGCATTTACTCTTTCCTAATGCATTCATAATAAATTCATCAACATCATTTGTGAAATGTCAGACGTTAGATGACTGTTCTTAAGCTCCTACATGGTGAAACATGCAATGTTACATTAGTTGTGAGAAATTTCATATTGAAAGCACAAATTTAGTACCACTGAAGTAAATAGTAGAACCTTCACTAGAGAGTAAGTTTCAGATTGGGATTCCTTTTCCAAAAGAGCAAATTCCAGCAGGGTGATACAAAGAGCTAACTGCAGTGAGCTTGGTATGTTCTTTTATGTGGTAATTATAAATGCTCTTGATCAAAACACTATGCTTGTTTTATGCTGTGTTGAACAAAAGAGTATGTGGTATGTTTTATAAGGAGGTGGTTTAATAATCCACAAATTTCAAGAAAACATTTAATTTCATAGCACTTTCTCTTATCTATTAACAACAGACATTAAAGATGCTTTGCAGGAGAGTTTGAAAGGCAAAAACAAAACCAACAAAACAGTTCTTAAAGAGAGAACATGTGAAATAATCCTATGAATGATTCGTCATAAGATTAACCACTTCTTAATATTTCTGAGTTACTTGATGTAAGTCTGAAAGCTAGTTTCTTGCAAGACTTAATGTAGTTTAGGAAGTTCTTGTTCTCAATACTTGCTCAGTTTCCCTTTTTTTTTTTTAATGCAGTTGAATTCATAAAAGTTTCCTTATTAGAGTAAGTTTCACATGCTGTGCACGAGAAAACAGTTTTTCTTATTAAATGTGTAAGTCTTCAACTTTGCTCAGTGTTCTTTGCACCCTATAATGTGAAAGAGATAGTATTCAGTTTGCCTTGGTTGAACCAGGTTAATAACTCAAAAAGCAGTCAATAAGCTTCTGAAGTACAAATAATTTCAACTGATCATTCTGCCTAGCTAGAGGAATGTTGGTCCTTTGGTGTCCTTAGTAGGAAATTGGTACCAACCTAAATTTTCAAAAAAGTTTTTAGCAGTGATTAAGTGCTCTGGTTTGAGTTTGCAGAGTTGTAAACTTGTTATAGGAGCCACAGAGTTTGCATTCATGTGCTGGTAAAACGTTGTGATGCATTTCCCTGTATTTACTCCTATAAAACTGTCACAAATGTTCCATATTTTGTAGGTAATAAAGAAGCACCTTGGGATTTCAGGGCATGTGCATCGATTGATGGCTGGATCCATGGCAGGTATAGCTTTGGACTTACATTTCAGACATCCTTTTCACTGAAAAGTCAATGTTTATTCAGAGGGTGATTTAATAAGTTTTCAGGTCTAACTTTTGCAAATTTGTATTGAGTAAAAATACCTGTAAATGGTTAATGTAACAGGTACCTAATTGAAAAATGTATATTCTTTGAAATTGTTCAAACACTGAATTCCCTGCTGAAATGTAAAGCGTGATATTTGTGCTGTTCATTGTGGCTTCTGAAAAATGAACAATCCAAGTGCCATCAGGATGAAGAATAAAGATGGAGGTTTTAGCAGAATTGGCTCATCAGCCAGTCAGCCATTGCTGTTAAGTTGAACGTAAACCCAGAGAAGTTGAGAGATTCTTTTGGTTTCCCAGAAATGTTTATATTTTTGACGTGCGATGTAGGAATTTGTGCAGTAGCAATAGGAAAAAATGATTGTAAGCTGCCAGTATATAAAGTAATTGTATGTGTCTGTTCTTCTCCTGCTGGTCATTTCTCAGCCAAAGTAGCTCAGAGTAAACAGAGGAAGTTAAACAGTAGTGAGCAAATTTTTGGTCAGCATGGTTCTTTGTATGTGTTTTGACATTGTAAAGCAGTGTTTATACTGTCCATTGACAGTCCTTCATTAGCTGTGATGTGTGAAAATGTAGCTTCTTTTTGAGGGGGAGAAAAGGAAAAAACAAATGCAACTATTAGTTAAACTAGAAAGAAGCATGAAAGCATTTTGTTTTGCATGCCATCTGAGAAAAGGGTAAGAGAATGAAGAGAGGCAATTCAGAGATCTTAAAATCTAGGAAAACTTGGAAACCTGTCAGTTAACCCTGTCAGTGTTGACGTGCAGGAATTCATAGATAATTCATAGATAAATTTCTAGGATCTGATGTAGCTTTGAGTAATTTTCTAGTTAAGTCAGTTTTGTGTGGTTAGAGTGACAGAAGTAAAATCAATATACATTGCTGTCTGGTAACCTTGATCAGATGACATGAGTAATGTGGTACATTCTACCAGTAGTATGAGCTAGACATAGGTGTGCAGTGAAAACGAATAGAGCACACAGGTAGAGTAATATCATGACATTGCTGAGTATAAGTAAGGCATTTGCTTACCAGGTAGCATTGGCATTAGATAAGGAGGGTTTGTATGCCAGCAAAATACAGGGGAGGAAAATGTTACCAAGAAGAGCACAGCCCAGAATTTTAGATGTACGAGTTCTCTGGAACTGCAAGCGAGATGAGAAGACTTTTAAAAGCAGCTAGAGATATTTCTTGTTTTAACTCCCACGACTCAGGGCGCCTGTAAGGGGATGTTATTTTGCTTCATCCGTATTTAAATAACTAAAGGAGAGTGTGCTTCATGCACCTTAGTGTTGGTGGAGATAAGTCTTTACAGTTTCACAAGGGGTAAGGCTATGCAGCTGAAAATAGCTAGGTATTTCTTTTTGTCCCTGTTGTGCCCAGCTGCCTGCATTCACATGAGTGCATGATACAGTTACTTAAATCTTGCTTGTGTCAGTGTTTCCAACATTGCTAACAATCATCAGACCCGAATCAGCTTCAAAATGGTGGGAAACTTTTTAGTATCTTTTGTAACTGATAAACGGGATCAAAGGCTTATCCACAGGGAAAGGCAAGGCGGAGGTAGTGGAATGAGAGTCAAGAAGAAGCTATTGTAATGCATACGTTTAAGGAGGCCGAGCTAAAGTTACTGGGGAAACTTCAACTCTGAATTTCCTGAGTCTTGTGTGATTCAAATTTCAGCTGTAACACCTCATTAACAGATAAATTACTTATAACTGCTTTTAAGTAAAAGCAGAGCTGAGGAGAAGACAGAGAAATCATAGATGTTAGTAGGGTCTAGGAAACGAAGTAGTCAGCTAATGCCTGTATTACAGAAAGGCTTTGCAACTCTGAATCTTTCAATTTTCCTACAGAAAAAAAAGTGAAGTAAAATACAGAAATGCCTGTTTTTCTCCCCTGCACTTGATTAACCAGGGAGGAAAAAAAAAAAAGCCGAAAAACCAAACCACACAAACGAACTGACAAAGACCCTAATACAGGAAGCCTGGTGGTTGTTGTTTGATTTTGTTTTACTTAATAAATGCAATTGGAAAATGCTGTGGATTAGGAGAATAATGCGATGTCAATTTTAAATGGGATGTAAATAAGTCATTTAGTCGAGTCAACATTTTAAAACAAACTGAGTCTACTTTTTCAGGTGCAATTTAGCAAGAAATACAAGCAGGTGCTAAGTGTCTAGACATACCTGGACTTGTAAATCATGCAGTTCTTTGACCTGTCTGATGCATGTTCTTTGTCATCAGCTTTTTCTGTCTTCATATAGTTCATGAAGCTTTGCTTTTTACGAACATGCTTTCTTGATAAATTAATCTTTTATACTTGTGAAGGAATATGTCTCCTGCAGTTGAAGGCTTTGACTTCTGTTTGTAGTTTTTGAAACTGTACACCTTAGAATAACTTGGTAGTACTAATTTGGTCTATGCAGAGTGTGATGTAGAATTCAGAAAAACACGTGCATCAAATATATTTGCGATACCTGATCTTTGTAAGCCTGTTTCACTTGTTATTTCTTCACCCTGGGTGTTTTATTTTTTATTTCAAGGAAAGAAAATGAGGAATAGTAGGGAAAATGTGAGACAGCTATTTGCCTATACAGCTACTCTCATTGTCAACTTCCAAAGCATGGACCGTCTAATACCTGTTGTGCTTCATTTCAGTAGAAGTACTCAGTAGAAGTTTGTGTAACCCAGTATCTTGTCCCCAAGAGTGGTCAGAGGTGCTTGAAGAAGTGATTCAGTAAAATGTTCTCTCTGTGACAATTTTTTTACTTCAGCGGGGTAGGTACTTCTGAGTCAACATTTGCAATGAAAAAGTTGCTGTATTTGAAGAAAGTAGTACCTTAGAGGAGGAGGAATGGTATTTGTCCTATTAGGATTACTTCAAATAAGATTTCAGATAAGATATCTTCAGATAAGATAAAATGGGATTTGCTGTACCTGACTCTGAACTGGGCAGAGACTTCCAATTCTGTCCTGTTAAACCAACCATGGGAGAGATTTCTGGATAGACTTACATTAGTTGAAAAGCATTGCTTCCTCGGGAGAGAGAATCAGCCTTAAGGTGTTCTGGTCTGTCTTCTGTTAAGTCATAGTCTTTAGGGAGCAGAGATGAGATTAGTGTTTTTGCTTCTCCAAACCTGACTACTGTTCCTCACAAAGAGATGATGTCTCTCCTGAGCCTCAAAGGAAGTGTGGATCCTTCCTGGACATAACATTCAGCTCTTATGAACAGTAAGCAGTAACATGCCACTTTGAGTTGCTTCAGGAAAGCATATTTTGTAGCTTTTTCAAACTGCAAAGGTTAGAAATCCTTTTTTTTTTTTTTTTTTTTCCTCTCCAGAGTCCATCTCTACACAATTTTAAAATAAAGGGAAAAAATGAGTCCTATTTATAGGTCCTGTTTAGTGGATATGACTTCTTTCAGTCCAGTCTGATTTTTTTCTTCTGACTTGTGCTGTTTTTGGACTTAGCGTTGAGTATTAGTACTTCTTCTAACTCTTGGTTGGTCTGTTTGCTTGTCTTTGTACAGAGAATATTCCTGGATGCTTATCAGTGCATGACATGAAAAAAGAAGGGGGATAAGTTTGTGTTTTGTATTAGGATAACTTTCCTGTGAATTCTTGAAGCTCCATAAAAGCCTTTTCTTTTTTTCCACTCTTTTATTGAAATTGCTTGAATTGTCAATTTTACAGTATTTCTGGACATCTTGGAAAATTCCTTGTGAAAAGGGTGCAGGGATTGAATTTAATAATGTAGGTCAGTGGAAAGAGTCCTAAGATTGCTCTGGTGTTTTGCAGCTTCCAGCTTTTGAATCCTGTGGGTGAGACTGTATCAAAAATCAGCTGCAGTTGCCTGCTTTTTTTTGTGTGGAGGAACGGTCCAAAATATCTAAAAAGATGTTTTTTGTCTTCTAGAACAAATGTTACTGGTAGGAAACTCCAGAAAGACACAAACTCAGTTGATGGTTGACAAGTATCAGCTTTTTCCATAGCCTCTTCATAGTGTTCTTTTTTTTTTCCTAACCCCCATTTGATGCTGATGTTTTATGTCAAGATCCTCCTGCCACTACTCAGCGGTTGTTCTCTCTCTGGATATGAAAGTTAGCACACTTTGCTGAAACAGCTGTTTTTTTAAATCTTTCTTTCAATTTCATCTCTTTCCTGTTGTGGCTTTCTCTTGACCTTATGCAGGAGGTGGGAAATTGTGCACATACAAAAAGAGATATGATTAACAGACTATTAAAGCTTGAGAGGAAGTGCAATTACCTACCAGTGCTCAAAAGATGCTCATCTTCTGTAGGGTCAATTTTAAGGGTGTTCTTTAGATACAGAAGAGCAGCTGCTAGAAAGCAGAATGTAAATCACAAACTCTTTTGCTTTATTTCTCTCTTTTTTTCAGTTATTTTATTTTTATCAGTGCCAGTGTTAGAACACCAGAAAATAATCTGTTTTTAATAATCTGTTTTAACCATTCCCTCCGTATAATTTGACAGTAACTGAGTGGCTTAACTCAAAGACTAGCAGTAGCAAGGACTTGGTGTTCAGGTAACTGTTAGAGGAGTTATTCTTTGTACTAGAGGTCTGTTTACAAAATGATAAGTTGACTCCTAAGATTTGATTTTATTTGATTTTATTTTTTTTTTAGCATCTTGTTAAGTCTAGAAATAGCTGTTTTAGTTAAAGCTTGAAAAACAGGTAGTGTAATGTGAACTATAAAAATACAGCAATGCAGTGCAGTTCAGTACTCTTCATGACTAGGCTCCTGAATGGACTTAAATACTGTATTTTCAGGTGCAATAAATAAATACATCCAGTAATCACATATTTGAATTTTGACACAAGTTTTTGGAAATTAAACATATTAATGGTGCTTCGTTTATTTACTAGATAATGTAGGATTAGATTTTGTGATTGCAGTCCAGTAAAGGCTGATGCACTTGACTAGCCATATGTTTGTGAGCTATGAAGAAGACTCCTTATGTGAAACAGTTAAGTCTGTAATCAAGGCATAAATGTGCAGCTTCAGTGAACACCAAGTATAAACATAAATCCTTTGTGTGTTGCTGAGGTTCCTGTTTGATAAGTGGGTTTTCAAGTATTTTTTCAACAAAATAATCTTGTGTATGCTATTACATTCACTGCCACAAAAGGAAATTCTGATTTTCAAAATAATCCTAGAAACAGATAAGGTGTAGGTGAGTTTTGTTTGCTTGTTTTGTTTTTGTTTTTAATAAAGGTATTACAGCAGTGATTTGTACTTACCCTCTTGATATGGTTAGAGTTCGTCTGGCATTCCAAGTAAAAGGGGAACACAAGTACATGGGAATTATCCATGCATTCAAGATGATTTACACAAAGGTATTTTTTCTTTTAATCTTCAGTCCTATGAAAGCAAAATATACTCTTTAAATGATGTTGCGCTGCACTGAAATTAATTACCTTGTGGAAAATGAGTTCACTGCGTGCGCACATTGAACTTAATGTAAAAAATTATCTGGATGCTTCCTTCTACTTAGGCTGCTAAGATGGAGCTAAGACTTATATAAGTGGGAGATGAAAACAAAGAAAAGTTGTTTTTCAGTAGCACATAGAACTGTTACCAAAATATTTGGGGAGGAGGGATATGTGTAATGCCAAAATGTCTCGGAGGTTATGATGCTGGATGCAGATTTTTTTTCATTTTCCCTTCTGTACCTCCTGTGGAGCTAGGTAGTTGTCCCATCAATTCTTCAGACACAAGAAATGCAACTTGGTTTTAGCTCCTTGTTGCTACATGATGCTAGTCAGATTGCTGTTGTGAATCTGTACAAACAGATGTGTAGTTTAAGACATTTGTTGTATTTCTTGCCACAAATGTGAATGTATTTTTCTTTCAAAGGAAGGTGGTTTTAGTGGGTTCTACAGAGGACTGATGCCAACTGTGGTAGGAATGGCTCCATATGCGGGTAAGTTAAAAACAGAACACAGAAATCCCTCAGCATTTATGTGCACTACTAAATTTGCTTAATATATTTGCACATCAAATTAAGTAGCTTACATTAAAATGAAGGCTTTTGTATTTTACTGAAAGGAGAGCTAGAAGCATTTGTGGATGTTCAGTCTTTACCTAAATTGATCAGTGTGTGTTGAAGTCCCTTCAGTAGGCAAAATTTAGGTTTTCTTGAAATCAGGAGTGAAAGAGAGAAAGTAGTGGTTCTTTTGTCTGCTTCCCAGTTTTACCCCCCAAAAGGTGTGCAGGTTGTCTCTCCCACATAGATCCATAAGAGGGCAGAGCCCTGTAGATAGTCGAGTCTTAGAGGCTCTCTATTGGCTCCATCTCCTGGTGACTTCTGTATAAATACTTAGCCAAGCTAAAGCAGTGGATGACGTGGGATGGAGGAACATCAGAAATGACTGCTGAAACTGCACTCATCTTTAGATGATGAGACTTGTTTTTTGGTTAAACAGATCTTAGGGGCTACTTTTAACAGCAAACCAGTAATTTGAAAGCCACAGTTGAGTTATTTAAAGCACTCTTAATGCTAATTATAACCAGTAACTAATTTGAACAGAAATTATGGTAAAGCTCTAAGTATTATTTATCTGTTTCTCTTACTTAAGAAAAACTTCTAATAGGATTGGAAAATAACTTACTTTTGTAATTGCAGCTTTTTGTTTATGATGATGATAAGTACATCAACAAATATTTTGCTCTTTTATGAAAGTACATAAAATTAAATTTCCTTTTAGGTTTTTCTTTTTTTACCTTTGGTACCTTAAAGAGCATTGGACTTGCTCAAGCACCTAACTTGCTTGGACGGCCTTCCTTAGATAATCCCGATGTCTTAGTTTTGAAAACACATATAAATCTGCTGTGTGGTGGCATAGCTGGAGCAATAGCTCAGACGATATCGTAAGTTTGGGTATTGATTGTTATTTTTTTTTAATATAGATGTTTGTTCTAGAAAAAAGTGTTTTGTCTGAGAATATGATTTTTTAAAAATAAGTCTAGTGTCAATAAGGTTTTTTTTTCAGTCAGACTGTGATTCAGTTATTTCATATCGTTTCACTTAATAAATATCTAATCCTCAGCAGCTGTAAAGATAAATGCACTGAGTCAATTAAAACAAACAGACAAAACTAAAATCAGCTGGAATCTTGTTTGGGATGCTATGAAATTTGGACCATTAACGTCATTTGCGTAACTGTATTATTCCAGTTTATTTTAAGATGGTATAACCTGCAAAGTCTAAGAATTGAAAAAAGAAAGCCTAAGATATTGTGCTTGGCATTACTTTCTTATTACTTTGCCTGTTTCCTTCATTCTCATACTGTCCTTGCCATGTTTTCTTTTGGCCACAAATCAAATCGATCTGGTAGACTTCTATGGCATCAGTTTTTCACTGAATCACTCACTGCATTACATTACATATGTAACATGCATTTTCTGTTAATCTTTAAACTGTTTATTTTATTTTTGCTTCAGGCATCTTTTCCCTCCAGTGTTTTACAGACTGTTTTATACTCTCATCTGATCTTCATGTGTCTTCCTTACTCGTGCCAAATGGAATATATTAAGAGATCTGGTTTTGGTTGTATAGAGGGAGTCTCCCTTTTTGGAGAACTTTCAGCTGTGTTGAGAATCTAAGCCGAATTCGTGACTCATTGAAAAGGGAGCTTGCAGTTTGCAGATGGACTTTTTATATATATTTTTTTTTTAAATTAAAAACAAACAAACAACACAACAGTATTCGTATAGTCATCACACATCTAGTTGAACTGCTGTTCAAATATCTCCTGTGTAGATATCCCCTTGATGTAACTCGCAGGCGAATGCAGTTAGGAGCAGTTCTCCCGGACTCTGAAAAGTGCCTGTAAGTATTTTCTTTTCACCTTCAGTAACTGAATTCTTTGATATCTGAGTGATGTTGCATTCTTGGTTTAAAAGGTTTTTTTCTTTTTTTTTTTTTTAAAAAAAAAACCAACAAAAAACGTTCCTGTGCTGTTGATTTCTTCATGCTTTTAGTGAGATGTGTTACGTTTCCACACAATTGGACAAAAGCCGAGGTTCAAAAAGAAACACCAAAATTGAAGTACACTTTTGTGTTGCTACTAATACTGTATATGAAAAGATGTTATGTGCATTTTTACTCAACTAACTGATCCTTAGCATCACTAGGATTCCTGAGGGACAAACTACCTGCTTCTACTGAAACGATGTGTTGTTTCAAGGTATACTTTTAATGGTGCAGAATCTATTCTCAATATTATTTTATGTAATACTGCTTTATTTAACCTGCTTGATTAACCTCAATTACAGTAACATTGCACACATGGATTGTAGTTGGAGTTCCTACACGTTTTTAGTTACATGCGTGAGTTCAGTAGAGGATGAAGTATCATAATATTCTTAAAATCATAGTATTAAATTAGGCATCATGGTAGAAAACATTCTGAGCTTCAAACTGTTTTTCATTGCCAGAGTAAGGTTTTCCCCTTGACTGCTTTCTAGTCCAGGTGCTTCTAAACTAAGAATGTGCTAATTGTCCTTGGATTTTGCTTCCTGCATTTGTGAGAACTCACGCTTTTACAATTAGACTTTCCCACTTAACAATTCTGTTATGATTGTTTGGAGAGAGTAGGATAGTAGCCATTTATCTTTAGAGGATGGTAGATTAATAGAAGAAGGAAACCTTCAAGTTTTGAAGCATATTGAAGATGTTTTCAAGGAGTAATAATTTTAATAGCTTGGAAATGTTGAGCATCTTACAGATTTTTACTCAAAGGCTTTGCATTTTAATGACTACTTGTTCAGTTTCAGTACAGGTATGTGAGGAAAATCTTCCTGCTTGCATAACTACTGCAAATTGTATTTCAAATAAGGTCAAATATCATATTTAACACAAGTTGTTGCCTTTATCTCAAGAAGAAACAGTTTTTGCTTGGAGCAGGGAGGCTTACACATGCGAGTTATAGAATACAGGGCTAAACAGAAACTTTATCTGCAGAAATTTAATGTGTGATCCTGTGCTCAAACAAACAAACAAAAAGAATGGGATGTAAAACCTGAATACTGATGATTAATGTAAGAAGTGTGCACTGCAGTGGGCAAATTTGTTTTTGTTAGTCCATATTACAAAGGAGTAATATTAAACTATTGTCATCTTCTGTAAGACAAAAATGGTGCTTCTCAACTTCTTCCTGACGGATAGAGAATAATGTGTAGTCACCATTCTGGTATAAAATTTCTGATTATGTCTTTTAGAGCAGATTATTTTTAGGCTGAAGCTTCTTTAGATGGAATTGCACCATCCTCTTTCCAGTTTCCAGCCTTTGAGCCCAGATTTCTGGCAGAAACTCAGTCTGTTTTATGAGTCCTAAAAGGATTGTCGTGCTCTGCTATATGGAGTGTCATGTTTTTCCATATGTCGCTTTTAAGAACCAAGTAAAAGAACGCCTTATATTTAAGAAAGTGACTCTAACTATCGAATGTGTATATTCAATAATGATCCAAGTTCCTGTTTTTCCAGTACAATGGTGCAGACACTGAAATACGTGTATCAACAACATGGAATACGAAGAGGACTGTACCGTGGTCTGTCACTGAATTACATTCGTTGTATCCCTTCCCAGGCTGTGGCTTTTACCACGTATGAACTTATGAAACAATTCTTGCGCCTCAACTGAACTTTTTTAAGCTTTAATGTAAAAGTTACGCTGGTGAATAAACTACTTGAAGTTAAATATATATTGTGGCACTGCTGTTGTCGGACAACTTAATTTTAATTGCCAAGATTTAATTAAATTGGAGTCAAACTAGGAGACAGATCATAATAAGCATTAGTTAGCGAGAAACATTTTTTGCACTTAATCTTACAGGCTTCATTAGATAAACCTTAAGAACTGCACAGTTTTAAAATTACACCCACATTTTATACAGGTTTCAAGCTGTTAGTTGTTTAGCTTTATCACCATTCCAGGAGTTAAACACATGATTATATTGCTTTCTGAGCTACTCGTTAGACATCTGTTCTTCCTTAACATTTTAATTGATTAAATTTATTTGAATAAAATGGAACAGTTTTCTTATTCAACTACTTGCCAACTCTGTTGAAGCTGAACTCGGTAGACCACAACTTAACCATTTTTTCTTTTTGCCTTTTGTACAAGTTTTCTGTATGTTAAGAACAAAGCATGTATCTTCGTGTGGGTATATATGGGAGTTTTTTCAGCCTCTTCAATAACAAATGATGAGATGTATTTAAAATCATTGGTAATCCTGTGATTTAGAAACCAGTTTCGTTGCATGCATTCTGTTCTTAAAAAAAAAAAAAAAAAAAAAATCTACACAAATAACAATGGGAAACTTGTACAGTGGTAAGTGGTAGAAAAGATCTTAAGGCAGTTAGCATGTAATCTTACAAGGCATTTCTGTACCTTTTCTGTAGAGCTTAATGTTTTCAATTCAGTTTATTGAAGGCTTTGAGTACATGAAGGACTGGCTCTTGTAAACAGGTCTGCCCCTACCTTAAAACGTGGGACAAACAGGACTGCATGCTGCTGCACTTATGTATTTAGGCGTATGGACCATTTAGGCACATGGAGAAGAAAATGAAGATTATATTAGAGTCTGTATATGTGTGTATGTGTTATTTCTAAAGTATGGTATGCAATACATTATTATACTTCTTCTCCCTCAATTCCTTGTAGAGAAGTTATTGTTCGGACTCATTTATACAAAATTTGCATTGGTACTCCTGATTTTATTCACTTGAGTTGGGAAGCTGTAAAGCATTTACTTATGTGATATAAGTTATTTATTTATTGCAATATTTTTAGCAGTGTCCTTTAAGAGTTGGTAATGGTTGTATTAAATAAACTGGTGGATTATGTGATCAATTTACTTAATTTTGAAAAATTAGACTGGATTTTGAGTTATGTATCTCAAACCAACTGTTATTACTTTTTTTTTTTTCTGGTTTCTTAAAAGTATCTATTTCTTTTATATTTAACAATACAGTTATGGGCAGAGAACAAGATATATTTGAATTTATTTTATTAAAAATTTTGAATGAATATATTTGTGTGATTTGTGTGTGTGTAAAGCAGAGTCCAGCATACTCACGCTTGAGAAGAAAGCAGCAGTAGAATGTGTCAGCAAAACAACTGAGTAGGATACTGAATGTGAAAAACAGCCCTACAGTGCTGTATCTTCAGCATTACTTTTTCAAAACAGAGCTTACAAGTGTGTTAATAATTCTACTTGAAAGTACTAGAATACTTCAGAAAGGTGTATGAAGGGAAAAATGGAGCTGGAAGGGAGGAGACTTGTTTCTAATTTTTTTGGTAGATATTTCTAACCTTTTTTGAAAAGATTATTATTAAATATATTTCTTAATCAGCACACTATTTTGAGTATCTGACTAATGTGTTCCATATATCTGACTGGCTGTGTTCCCTGGTAGTCCATTTTTCTATGACTTTGAAGTGTCTATTTTCTGCTTTTAAAATACTAATGAATACACACATAATTTAAATATATTCTATATATGTAAGCTGTGAGAAGTTTTTCATTGCTATTGAAGAACATTTTCATTAGTCAATATGCTGGATTTGAGTTCATCTTCCATTTAAATTGTCTCTCCTTGAGAAGGTGAGCTTACTTCTTTTGAACCACTCTGTCACCACACTGAAGTTATCAGAATGTCAGCAATTAAATGTTAGGGAAGCTGGTGGTCATTAGTTCATGGTTTTATTTTCGATCTAGTTCTAGTTTTTTAGATTTCACAGCACAGCAATTGAACAGGTTTGTACACATCCTTTCTAGGAACTTTAGAAGTTATTATAAATTGATACAATTGCTTCAAAATCAATTTTAAAAGCTTTCTCTGTGTGGGGAAAAAAACCCACAAAACAACCATGTTAGAAAACATTTTTTGCAACTTCAAGATGTTTTTAGTGTAGTTTTTATTTGCAAGTGTAGATGATTATCCCAAATGTCAACTTTATTATACAGAGAGGCTTGAATGGAAGTGGATATAATTATTATTGCCATATTTCCTGAAAACCTGTTTCCTAGGAGTCTTGTAACTTTAGTTCTACCCAGTGAAACAGTTCCTTCTGTGAAGAATTGGTAATGCAGCCTTGGGTACTACTTTTTATTTTCTGTTCCAGCCATTCCAATATTATATATTCTGTTCTCAGCTATTTCCAATATCCTTAGATATAGAAGTGGAAAAGGTCTCTCCATTTCAGAACTCCTTCAGGTCAGAATCTCTTATCCATACTACCTCCTGAAAATCTCAGTTGATGGTTTGTTTCCAGTTATTAAACACTGTCTTTAAAATAGAGTTCAATTCCTTATCCTTACAATGGAAATTTCTGCTTGCTGTAATGGAGGCATTTGTTTATGCATTACGTATGTAGTTTGCAGTTACTTCACACAAAAACTTGTATTTGAATCTTCTTTTTAGACTGCTAAATTCCAGTGTCTGTATTGTTTTGTCTTATTCCCTCTGCATAGGAATGTAGAGATAACCTTGCATTCTGCAGCCTCTATCACATGTACAAAGCAAAAAGCTCCTGTACAATAATCTGTTTTAATACTGTACTAAATTGTGTGCCTGTGTGTTTAAAAAGAACAAATTATTCCATTATGAATATTAGCAGTTCTGCAAGGGAAAGCTTATAAACATAGGCTATGTGTACTTGAGGGTTACCCCTAAGAAAAGGGGCTCATTTAAGTGCCATCTTACCCTTCAAACGTCAAGCTGGATCCTCCTTCTGGGTACCTGACCCCTGCTCATGTTGTCTTCCCAGGGCTGGAGCACAGTCCTGTTTCTCAGTGTCTGGCTACATTAGGAATACAAGGCCAAACTCCAATTACTCCATTGTTATTTTTCCTAGCAGTTTAAGTGCAGAATACTGATATATCGAGAGTAAACTTAATACCTGCGTTCTTTAGTCCTAGCTCGACTTGACAGGAGCAAAAACGGTTTCCTCAAGTAGTGCTCTTGTGACCAAAAAGAAGCAAAGGGGGCAACCGTGCACGTCTGAGACTGCTGCATCGCCTCAGAGAGCTGCTGCTTGGTTGCATCGGCTCGTGTTTGTCATAAGGAAAGCTCAACTCCTGGGCTGAGGTTCACCCACAAGCATTTGAGAGAGAAAAGCGCCTTTAATTCTGCTTTTTCCCGCAGACCCGTTGTGAGGAGCGCTGACCGCAGCCTGTTAGGCTTCCTCACAGCACAGGCCGCCCGCACAGCTTCTGCTTTTCATCCCGCGCGCGGGAAGCTCGCGCCGCCCTCCGGCAAACTCCCATTGGTTGCTCTGCCTTCGTCCCCACCAATGATCGAGCTGGGGGTGGAGTCTCTGGGCAGGCGAGAGGGGCGGGCTGTGCTGCGCCTGCGCGGAGGTTGGCGCGGCGCGCGGGATTCGGTTGGGGTGCGCTGCGGGGCTGAGGTGAGGCTGGCTGCTGTGTAGCGGAGGGACTGCGGTGCTGGGCGGCGGGAGGGAGAAGGGAAAAGGCCTGCGTGCAATTTAAAAAGCACGCTGTAGTCCTCTATTTATCCGCGCTGACACGCGTTCTAGCAGTGGAGGTGGGTTTGTGCCGGTCTATTTCTTCATCAAGCACTGCGGTGGGTTTGGCAGCGTTAATTGTGCTTTCAGAAGACGATGACCGAGCCCTGTAATGCGGCGCTCAGGAGCGGGCTGAACAACAGGTACCGCGTGTTGGAGGTCCGCCTGGTGCGGCGGGACGGACGCGACCCTGAGAAGCACCTGGCAGTCAGCGCTTCCACATCGCCGGGAGATACGGAGCTGTGCGTCCTTCAGAACAGCTGGTGAGCGGTGCTTTGAGATTCTGCTGAGCTTCTGAAGCAGTTTATGCCCTTAAATATGAGGAGATATTATAAGCATCAAGTATAGCATGTCGGTGTAAAATATATCGGTTCTAAAATGGCTGAAAGGATAAATCTGTGATGACGAATCTGGAATGATTTGTAGTCATCAGGATTTCTCTTCATGTGGATTTGATCCGTGACCTAGTGCTCAGAATTAAAGTTTTGTCAGTAAAAAGCTCATAGTAACCTCAGGTTTTGAAGTATGTTGAATCTGTTAATTTCTTACATGTGGTATCCTGCGCTTGCAAATTGTTGTTGTTGAAATGTTTTGCTTTACAGGGAGTCTGTTCCAGTTGTTCCAGGAGACATTGTTCATTTAGAAGGGGACTGTAGCTCTGGTACCTGGATAATAAGTGAGCAGTCTGGATATCTCATTCTTTACCCAGATTTGCTGCTCTCTGGCACTACAATATCCAGTAGCATTCGATGTATGAGAAAAGCGGTGCTGAGTGAAAGGTTTAGGGTAAGTGTTAAAACACCTGATGTTGTAGCATTAATAAGTTAATGTTTCAGCTGAGAATGGTGGCTTAGCTCAATACTAAAACTGTTTGAAATGTGATATTGTAAAATGTCAGTAGCTAGTCATAATGTTTACAGAAAAAGAGCAATTCAGAGGGAAAACTTGCTTTTTGGACTACTTTTTTTTCCTTTTTTTGTTATGTTTGTTTTTCAGAATTTCAATTGAAATTATTCTGAGTTGTTAATACAGAAAATGGGGACAAAAATATGCTTCTCACTCTAGTTTTCTGGCAACTTCTTTTATACTCTACTTGTTCCTAGCCATGTTTTCTTGTGCGTAAGAAGTTTTTGCTAGATGTGCACCTCTTGTTGGCTATGTGAAAATGTAGTCTCATTTGGCTACTAAAAAGCTTCTGAAACATCAGCCATTTCAGCAAAGGCTTTTCTGGTACCCCATGAGAAGCATGTGTTAGCTCCAGATCTAGCTACTGTATGCCTGTACTGTAGTCAGGGTTGGTGTGGGCTAATTCTGGAATCTGTGCTGGAACTCAAAGAGAGAAAAGGTTTCTTGTGTTTGACCTTGCTGATACGTGAGCGGTAGAGTAGCAATGGCTGCCAGTTCCAGCTGAGGAAAACTAGACATGAGGAGCATGTAAATCCAGATGGGCAAGGGAAGTAGTAAACAGGCTGGCTGGGGAACTGTGACCAGAGCAAGAAATCGAAGTGCAGGATGTTCAGACTGAAAAGAGATGTCAACAGGAGGCCTTAATTAGAGAAATAACGGGAATAGGTTAATTGTTGGGAAGGGACACATATAGTCAGTGAATATAAAGATGTTATAATTATGAAATAAGCAAGAGAATTTGGCAGAGCAGATTATAATAACAAAAAGAAAATAGATAGAAAACTTACCCATGTCCTGGGCTTGCTGCAAAATGCCAGAGGAGGGATCTCCAGAAGAGATCTTTCCCCACTGGCAATCAGCTCTTAAACGGGTCTAGGAGAGATGGAGCCAGGATCCACCCTTCTGGCAGCACAGGAGAATTGCCTTCACCTATGCTCGCATGGCTGATTCACTGCTCACTTCAGGTGATCAATCAGAGGTTCAGGCTGTGATTCAGCAGTTCCCATACAGGACAACACAAAGGGTCCTGACTCTGATAACGCCACTCTTTGAGTTGTGTTCAGGTTCCACACCGCTGGTTCTGTGAAAGATACCATTAACTTCCAAACAAACTGATTATCTTTCCAGCTGTTTGGTAGGGGCTTATGCAAAAGTCATAATTTATCCATTCCTGGCAGTGAACTAGGTGGGTTTCTGAGCCACTCTGATGTTGGAATAATTTTATGTGAGTTCATAAAATGCAGGAAATTGCTTCAAATATGGATAATGTAAACATAGTATTTCTAGGATAGTAAAGATTGTTGCATTAGGAAATGCTGCTGTTAATGCTGTTCACAAGGAAAACCTTCTTGAAATACACTTTAAAATGTGAATTTGTTCCTTCTTTAATTGCTTAGGGATTGTATCCTAACAGTGGATTTGGAATAAAAATGGGAGGTAAAGCAATAGAAGAGACTCACTGCAGTTTGTCTGTATTTGCAGTCACATTTGAATCCATATTAATAAGTGAGATAAAAGATATAATAATTTTGCTATTAAAACAATTGAGATGTGTCACATGCAACAAATAAGCCCAGAAATTCTGTGGAAAATCTGCATGAAGTGAATATGAATCTTAAACCTTTTGTACTGTGCAATTGTATTGCAGGGCTCTGAGTGTGGTTCACGGCAAACACTCATTGGTACAATTCTTCATGAAATTTTCCAGCAATCCGTAACAAATAATTTGTCACCTGAAAAAGTGGAGGAACTAGCAAATAAAATTGTTTTTGGGCAGAAGTATCTCAGAGAAATGTAAGTACGTTGCAAGGATCTGGTTTTATATTTGGGAGATTAGATGCTTTAACAAATGGTTACTGTTATTAGGAGAGCATCTTACCAAACAATCTTAATGAAATTTTGGTATCTCTTATTTCCCTGCTCTATAATGTAATTTAATATGCCTGCCCTGCTGGAGTTAAATGGGAAATGTAGTTTATTTCTCTTAATGGGTGCTCAGCTGTAGTTTTATGAATTAATAGGGTGATGTGAATGTGTTGCTATCTGTGTTTTAAAGATGGTTCTTTAAACTTGGCAATTATTTCCATGAATGTGAAGTACTTTGGTACCAAAGGTGAAGCTAATTTTGCTATTGCCCTAATGTAAATGGCTTTGTTTTGTAGGTATCACTTAAAGCTGAAACAAACAGAGGTAATGCAGGAGATAGAAGAATATTTGCCTTCATTTTTTAAGTGGACAGAAGAGTTCATGCGCAATCCAGCTAACCAAAATCAAATGCAACTGAAACTGTAAGAATCCAAAATTAGAAATGATTCTAATTTGTGTATCTTATTTGGGACACTTTCAGTTTTTAGAAGAGAGCTTTTTATACTAATCTCTTAACTGACATGGAGCAATTAATTGCCTCGATACCTAAATAGCTAACACTGAGCTCCATATTTAGTTGCAATTATGAGTAGTGGGAAAGACATCAAGAATGATTATTACAAGGCTGAGGGAGGACTAACATAAAAATCACAGTGATGTTAAAATCATTGTGAGCAATGTGGTAGAGAGTAGATGCGTTAGTACTTAAACATCCTTGTTCTTTTAATCACCTGGCTAAGGTAGAAGTTGCTGTAAATATGACTAAAAACTGGAATATTAAACTACTATTCAGATGTAATAGTTTGTCAGCACACACATACTACAATGTGTTTTAATCTTGAAATATTAAGGAAAATCATTAACTTCCCCCTTCCTTTTGTTTCTTCCTAGGCCGAGTGAAGACAAAACAGCAGATTGCTCTTCTAAGGTAGAAATTGTAGATATCTTAGACGTTGAAGAGAACATTTGGTCTCCCAGGTTTGGATTGAAGGGAAAGATTGATGTTACAGCCAGGGTGAAAATCCATCGTCGGTGCGGCGTACAGTCCAGGATAATGCCATTAGAGCTCAAATCTGGCAAGGAATCAAACTCTATTGAGCACAGGAGTCAGGTACAAAAAGAAGTGTAATTTGACTACTGGTGGCTATAAGCAATCTGTCTTATTAGAATGACTGACTTTGTCTCAAGAATATGAAACATTTGGTTTGTATGTGATGTAATCTGGATTTATGGATGAGCAACCCTGGCATGCTCAAAGCTGATGATTTAAAAATTAGCTGAGGTGTTGGATATATGCTTATTTAAGTCTTTCAAACAGCTTTATGGCTTTTATCCTGAAAAACTGTTGATTAGTCTCTTCTTACTAAACATTTGAGTATTAGCTCGAGGCAAAGAGCTTGAAGAACTATAATTGTGCATCTTGACAGATAGCTGGTCTGAATGAGGGGCAGTCATGTACAGACTTTTGTTAAGGAAGATGCCTTTTAAGTCAAATGCTTGGTTAGGTGCTTATTAGTTATGCTTTCTAAATTATTTGTAATAGTAATGGCTACATAAATTATCTTATGAAGCTGTTTAAGTATTTACATGTACATGACACGCAGTATGTTTCATATAAAATGTTTGCAGGTTATCCTGTATACGTTGTTGAATTTAGAAAGGAGAATGGATCCTGAAGCTGGATTTCTTCTTTATCTTAAAACTGGTACTATGTATCCTGTTACTGGAACTCGCATGGATAGAAGAGGTGACGTTATCCTCCCGCCCTTGAAACCTACTTGATTTGTTTAATCATAATGAAGCATTTCAGTAATAGTTGAACTAGCAGGATTTTCTCTCATGGAGCAAGTTATACTTGGCTGTATCATTTGTTGTAATTTTATTTATTCTATGAAGTTGATGTTCAAAACTGAAATATGTTTTATTAATACTTCATTAGGACTTTGCTATATGAGTATCTACTTCTTAGCTGACTGAAGTGTGATGCCTGGTTTCTTTTGGACTAAGAATGATTAAAAGCTACACTTAAAGTATCAGCTTAGTTTGTTCTTTTCTTGACAGAATTAATAAAGCTAAGAAACCAGGTGGCCTTCTACTTAATGCACAGTATGTATAAATCTGCTGTGGGAAGACAGCAGTCACAGCTTGCTGCTTTGCCTCCTGTAATTGATGACAGTCAAACCTGTAAATACTGTTCCCAAATACACAATTGCTTTCTATATAGCAGGTAAGAAAAAAATCCCACCACCCTGGTTTGATACTTGTTTTTTAAATAAGAATAACTTCAGCCTTTGATACTATTATTTGACCTTTGTGATTTGATGGCTTATTATTTCTTCATGACAACTCTTGCACTCCCAAACAATGTTCCATAAACTCCAGCATAATAACTCTTACATTTTCTTTGATCTGACCATTTGTTTTTTCAGGTTGTAGGAATGAAATTTTGAGGGAATTGGCTTTGTGCATAAGTGTAATATGGTTTAGTAATTGCTTCATAAATCATTATAACATTCAGGTACTGCGGCATTATGTTATTCCTAAGTCACCAGCTGTTTGAACAACTTTTGAACTAACTTTTTTTTCACTTGGTTTGCATTTTTAAATGCACGATTATGTATAAATGCCTATTGATGCTTAATTCCAAGGTGAGTTGACTTGAAGTCTGCTTTTTTATTAACTGTTAAATCCCATTTGCTTAAGTAAGCACCACCATGGTATTCATATCTTACTAAAAAAGAAATAGAAGATGAAATGCTTAAATGTTTGCAGAATTATTCTTGGGAGGTTTTCAATTGGTCTTCTACTTATCTTTCCTAATTCAAAGTCATACAGATGATGTGAAGCTATTAAATGAGATTGTAGGAACAAAGGACATGTAATCAACTTTATTTCAGTGATGATAAGTGCTATATTTTTCAGTGTTTCAGTATAAACTTAAATTGGTCTCATGTACAAACTGACTTGCAGGAAATGTGGTGGAAGTTGATTCTTTCCTGTGCTTGGTTCTATTCCTAGAGCTGTAGAAGAAAGGATGGCTGGGGTGTCTTTTCCTCCTGCTATGATACCCATTATTGAAAAAGAGACACAGCACCTGAAACCTTCCCACTTAGAGTATTTCAGTCAGTGGTATCTGATGTTAACCTTGGAGATGCAAAGTGGAGACAGTAAAAAGGGGTATAAAAATATATGGATGATACCTTCTTTGGAAAGGTAAGATGAATTTCTAACCTGGTACAAATGAGTGCTTGGAAGCGAGGCATTGTTTTCCTCACAAGGGAACCTAGATGTTTTCTACTACATGTAGAAATAATCAGATGTACTTCTTGTAAAGTAGAGTTTGAGATGTGAGCTGATGAAATCATTAGCTTGCTACACTTACAGGTTATATATTTTTGATATATGTTTTTCTGTTGCTGTTAAGTCAGGCGTGGGAAGCAGTAAGTTAATTGCAGTCTCAGCCTTCAGAAGTAGAAATTGTATCATTTTGTTTCAGTTCCTGAAGGCTGACACAGGATGCTGGCTGTGAGTCCAGCTCACTGCACTGGTTTTCTGAGGGCTTTATTGACAAATAATGATGTATTTTGGGCTCTGCTCCTATGCTTGCCTGAGAATGTGGATAAACACTAAGGGTTTACACTCTTGCTGGCTGAAGTATTTTCTGTCTTATATCCCTGGACATAGTAGCTATGCAAAAATTAATGGGTGGTTTGTGGATCCATTTAAATGAGTTTGTTTATGTGGTGTTTTAGGTGAAACGAGCAATTTATTAAGCAAATATCAAACGTTTCAGTGAAGTGTATCCATATATTTTAGTGTTCAGTTTTTAACAAAGTTATCTGTAATTTTATTTTAGGTATCAGCTGAAGCAAGTATAAAGTGTTTGTATATCTTTACAATTCTTCTCTGGTCATAGAGGCTATTGAAAACTGACTAAATTTTTTTATTTCTTGCTTACATATATAAAATATTTGTCTTACTGTGGGGATCTTACACTGAAAAATTAATTTTTCTGTAATAACTTCACAGAGAGAAGGCTGGAGACTGTGTTGGAAACATGATCAGAATTGATCAAGTTCAGGAAGTTTCCGAAGGACAATATCTGCATTCTTTCCAACGTAAAAATGGTGTTGTACCTGGAGCAAACCTCTTGGTTGGTGATAGAATCGTTGTGAGTGGAGAAGAAAATGGTTTGCTTGGCTTGGCTACTGGCTACGTGAGAGAAATCAGTGCAACAACAATCTCCTGTTTGTTGGGCAGGTAATAGAATAAAAGGAAAAACATCTGCTTGGCAGCACTGTGATATGGGCTTCAAGAAAGGCACTCCCAGGCCTGAAAAAAGCTCTGAAATGGTCTGACTCTTCTTGCTTGGCTCATGGAGGCATATTCTAAAAATCACGACTGAAGGTGGCAGATCGGTGTCCCTATGCCTATGTTGACTGATTAAAAAACATACCTGCAAAGTGTATCTCCAACATAAGTTTCCATGGATACTCTGGTTGTTTTTGTCATTAGTAACTTTAATTATTCAGACTGTACTGCCTTGAAATGTGCCCTTATTAATGAGACTTTTATCATCAACTTACTGCTTGTAAGCAGAATTAATTTGTGCATCTTACTGTCATCCTTCAGGAATTTATCAAAGCTCCCTGAGAGTACCACTTTTAGGTTGGATCATGAAGAAGGAGACTGTGGTATAGGAGTTCCCTTTGAAAACCTCTCTAAACTGATGAAAGATTCCCCAGTCAGGTATGAAGAATCAAATTAATTTCACACTTTGAGTATTTTTAGGTATTTTCTCAATGAGAAACTCACGATTCTTGTATTTTTGCATCTGCAGTGAAAAGCTCCGCAACTTGATCATTGACTTCCACAAACCTCGTTTTATTCAGCATTTGAGCTCAGTCCTTCCTCCAGAAGCAAAGGAAGCTGTTGCAAGTATTTTAAAGGGTATTAAGGCTTTGTTTTTTTCCTCCTAAAGTCTTATGATTAATGGTATATTTCTATTGCCAAAGCATTTATCACAGTTGATACAAGCTCTCTTTTTCTACATCAGGGTCTAGTAGCAGTTTTTTGTTTAAAAATAAATTCTGGCATTACATGACTTTCTGTGACATTTCTTTCGTTACATTACATGTCTTTCTGTGATCAGTCGAACTACTTGGAAGATGTGACCAGATGTCTGCTTAGAATTTTGTTTTACTTTAATAGTTCCTGTAGCTTGCAGTTTTAGCATTCTCTAATTGTTACAAAATTGGAAACAAGGAAGACTTGGGATAGAGGAAGTGGACTTTGAGGCAGTGGAAGAAAGGAGATGGGCTTTGATGTAAACATTCACTTCTATAGGCTCTTCTATTGACTTGTTGACTACTCTGCAATATATGAAGCTTTGTGGCACTCCTGGTTTTGTTTTGTTTTGTTTTTGAACAGAGGATGTATATGATAGTGTCATAGTCAGTGAAAATAGCACTACTGCTGACTGAGATGTCTTTGAAAACATAACTCACTTGTCTTAAAACAAATAACTTCATATAAAAACTTTCTGAAAACTAGAAGATGCACCTTGTTGCTTGGAGGTCTGCTTCAAATAAGAATTTTGCCCAGCCTTCTAGCAAACCACTGAAAGGGGAAGGAAATGAGAGGAAGGTGTATGTGCTAGAACTGAAGAATGATGGATTAACAAATACTGGAAGACAGGGAGTAACAGTTCCTTCCCATACTTGCAAACAAAACCTGGCTTTCAGTAAGACACCAATAATTCTCCATGCTCCTTGATTGTTTGTTTGTTTGCTTTTGCTTGAGCTTTGCCTAATCCAAATAACCAGACTGTACTGCTCATCTGCATCAGACTGGGGAAACACAGCTCTGGTTTCTTCCTGTGGTGTTTTTTTTTTTTCTGAGCAAGATGATGCTGTCTGTGCAATTCAGTTTGCATGTTTGAATATGAAAATGGGTATGATGAAAAGAAAAATGGAAAATAGCAACAAGATATCAATCACATTTAGGCTATCAGAAAAAATAAACTGCAAAAGGTCACAAAACATCTTCAATGATGTGTTTCTGAGATAGCAGTACAGACCCTGTACTACTTGTCTGCATATTGCAAAGTTGAACATTATTGCTCTAGCAAGTATAATTATGAAGTGTAGACATTTTCTTGTTATTTTTTCTGCTTTAAAGGTCTGAATAAGCCTCAGAAACAGGCAATGAAACAAGTGTTGCTTTCAAAAGACTACACGCTTATTGTGGGTATGCCAGGAACAGGAAAAACAACTACAATATGCGCTCTGGTAAGATCCTGTGCTTTGATTTTGAAAAGATTTGTAAGATTTGGAGAGCATTAAACACGTTTTATGCTCTTCTCAAGTAATGGCCCTAACTTAGTGTACTGCTATTGGTGTAATTTCAAAGAAGGAAACTTTTTGTTTCAATTTAAGAACTTTTATTTGGTAGAACTGAAAATTTGCTCTGTGGAATAGGATTGTCTTTTGCTTCTATGGGAATATGTGAGAGGGAAAAAATTGAAGTAATACTTAATCACTTTGTGACATTTTAATGATACAGTTTTTGTCCCCAAATGCCAACAAGTCCTCAAGCCTTGAATTGCAGCTCAAAAAAAGGACTCTTTGGGGAAGTCTACAATTTGCCCAATGGGAGCTGTATAAACCCAAGGTGCTGAAGCTGTGTGGTCCAGTCACTGACCCTTCTGGCGAGTGGTTTTCTCTCCCCAGAAATGGGCTGCAGGAACTTACTGGGTTCAGGCCGTGGGCTGAGCTGTTCCTGAAAGAAGTGATATTTCACATCCAGTTGTTATCTTTCCTGAACGGGTGTTTTGTCTTCTGCCTCCTTTCATTTCCCTGCTGCATGAGAACTGGTGGGGCAAGAGGAAGATGAAGAGTGAGCAAGCTGCTGCTATTACTGGATCAGCTCATTCCACTGAATTTGATGTTAAACTCTCATGGGGAAAATTATTTCTAGAATTGGTCTGGAAGGCTTCTGCATACAGTATTGATATTCTTTGGCACACTGCCTTTTTAATGTAGTTTGCAAGCATGTGTAGATGTCCTTCTCTTACTCTTCTGTATCACGTGTAGTAAGCCTGCTGTCTAGGAGATGCGTCAGTTCTATTGCTCATATTCCCTTGATAATAGCACACTAGCTGATTTGGCTGGGAAGAATTATATTAATGAAGTCATACTTGCTGTTGGCTCCATCTGAAAACTTAGTGTTCCACCCCAGCCTTGGTCACGCTAAGTCTTTCTGTAAGCTAAATGCAATTTTTTTTTCCTCTTCTCCACTCACTAGGTGAGAATTCTCTCTGCTTGTGGCTTCAGTGTTCTTCTGACTAGTTTTACACACACTGCTGTGGACAATATCCTGCTGAAGCTAGCTAAATTCAAAGTAGGCTTCTTGCGTTTGGGAAGAGCTCAGAAGGTTCATCCAGATATACGGAAATTTACAGAAGAAGAAATTTGCAGGTCCAAATCAATTAAATCTGTAATGGATTTGGAAGAGCTCTACAACAGTCAGGTGAGAGAAGTGTTTCTGCAAGGCCTGCAGTGCATATTATGTTAGTATTCTGGTTGGTCAGATGCTGTAGAGTTAGGAACCCATCTCAAGAGTGTGTTACTGGCAGGAGAAATCTGTGCTGAAACAGATGCTCAATTCCTGCATCATTGCAATTTCATTACAGCCAAGAATGACTAATTCTAGTAGTCTAAAAGCTGAAAAGCATTTTTTATGTTTACACAAAATAACTGATAATTACATTTAATAATTCCCAAAGAGTTGGAGAAACAGGTGGTGGCAACTTCAAAGTAAATTAATTGAAAGAGTGAGATTTCAAGATTGCTAGACTTTAAGAATACAAGGTCAATATGTCTGCAGTGTGAATGGCATTGATTTAAAGGGCTAAAATTTATTGGTTTTATCTTTAGTTAATTTAAATGTTTTTGTTTTTTTTTTTTTTTTAACCAGAAAAATGTTCTGTGCAGGGATTGAAGCTTTCTCTTATTAGTGTGTCTTGATTTTTCAGCCAGTGGTAGCAACAGCCTGCATGGGCATAAATCACCCCATCTTTGTTCAGAAGCAGTTTGATTTCTGTATAGTTGATGAAGCTTCCCAGATAAGCCAGCCCATCTGTCTGGGGCCACTGTTCTGTTCCAAAAGGTTTGTGCTGGTGGGGGACCATCAGCAGCTGCCTCCACTTGTACAGAATTCAGAAGCAAGGTGAGATTTGCTGGACAAGTACCAGTAATATGAATTTTGGGAGGGCTTTTGCAGTATGTTGTCTGACATGCTTTTGTGAATTGTTTACTTTGTACTAGAGATCTTGGTATGAGTGAAAGTTTATTTAAAAGGCTGGAGCAAAACCAAAATGCTGTTGTCCAGTTGACTGTGCAATACAGAATGAACAGGTATGTTGGTATGTTAAACTTATTTGTTACAGTAGTTTTCCTTTGTTTTTTTTTTTAAACATGAGATTGAAATTACAAGATTTGATACCACTTCTTTCTTCTTCATCCTTAGTAAAATTATGTCACTGAGTAACAAGCTAGTGTATGAAGGCAAACTGGAATGTGGATCAGAGAAGGTGTCAAATGCCACTGCTAATTTGCCAAATCTAAAAATGCTGAAACTGGAGCTTGCAGATGCTTCAAAAATATGGTTGAAAGAAGTACTTGAGCCAGACAAACCTGTATGTTTTCTGAACACTGAAAAGGTCAAGTTCATTTATTTCTCTTCCATTTAAATTTTGTTATATGCTAGAAAATCCATCTCAAACGTAGAAGTCTGTCTTCAATATAAGATTCATGTATTACAGCAGTCAAGCAAAATGAAAAGAATCCTCACCACAAAAAGTCTATTTTTATTATATGTATTGTATAGATGTAAAATCAGATGATGGAGCCTTGACAGTTTCTTGAGGTGACTTGCTCTTACTAGAAATTTGGAGTTATGAAATGGCTGTTACTGGAAACAAATTCTGTCTAATTGTTTCAGCATGCTTTGTAAATGCTCTGAGGTTAATTTCTGATACAGGTACTCTGTAGAATTTAGCATTTACCCCTACCTTAAAATAAAAAGTAGCATAAACAGTGTATGATAGAGTGAGTTAAGGATGAGAATACAGTGCACCTTCAGAGATGCTCATTATTTCCCATTTATATTTTTAAAGGTCCCAGCACCAGAACACACAGAAAAAGGTGGTGTATGTAATGTGACAGAAGCCAAACTAGTGTTCTTCCTCACAACTTTATTCATTAAGGTATCTTTTACTTGAATGTTGCTTAAGAGGGAGTGTTCTGTAATTAATCTTACGTTGCTGTGGAAATTCTGACTATGTGTGTGTGGTTATTCTTGGTGGGATAACTGTGAGGGTAAATTCATGGTTGGCTTTGTGCTGCTACATAAGGGGTCTGAAGTCTGCATTCAATTCCCTGTCACATGCCTGGTTGGAGTTTGGGGTGAAATAAAAGCTGAGTGCTAAATTCTTTAAGAGATGAGGATGGGCTTTCTTGTGAGGGGGAGGGGAAGGGATTTGCCTTTCTCCCTTATTTCATAGAATCACAGAGTTGCACAGGTTGGAAAAGACCTAAAAAGATCACCAAGTCCAACTGCAACCTAACCACACTACCCTAACTCTAACCACCCACCGCTAAATTATGTCCCTGAGCACCACATCCAAACAGATTTTAATCACATTCAAGGATGGTGACTCAACCACCTCCCTGGGGAGCCTATTCCACTGCTTAACAACCCTTTCTGTAAAGAAGTTTTTCCTGATATCCAACCTAAACCTCCCCTAGAGCAACTTGAGGCCATAATCTAGTCAACTTGAGGAGTGCTGCAGACTAATGAATAGTTCTGCATATTGACTTCCCAGTCTGAAGAAGAAAGAAGAATGAGGATTTTGAGAATGCCTGTCTATGCTAGGTGAAGACAAAGCTTGGGATCTTGCAGTAATTAATATTTTCCTTGATTTATACCAATCTCATTTAGAGTTCCATTGATTTCTTACTTCAGAGATGATAGCTTGCAACACTATTTAAAAAAAAAATAATAATCCTACAGGCTTCTTCAGCTGGGGAAAAAAAAGAAAAACAAGTTAACTACAGTGACTGTTTTCTGTTTTTGCTTCACTTAGGCTGGCTGTAAGCCTTCAGACATTGGTATTATATCGCCATACAGACATCAGTTGAAAATAATCACTGATTTGATGGCAAGACTGAAGGAGAGCAGAGTGGAAGTCAACACTATAGACAAATACCAAGGAAGAGACAAAAGTATCATAATTGTGTCTTTTGTTAGGAACAGTAACGATGAAAATGTGAGTTGTTCATCCTAACCTGACTTTCATTCCACTTTAAAAACTATCCTGAACCTTAAACTTAGATACATTTTGAAAATTATCCACCTCTAATTCTGCAACTTACATGGGAAAAATAAAAGCAGATTGTTTATTTATCAGCTTGGTGCCCTCCTGAAGGATTGGAGACGACTCAATGTTGCTATCACAAGAGCCAAGCACAAACTCATCATGGTGGGCTGCGTTCCATCACTCCGCCGCTACCCTCCTTTGGAGAAGCTGCTCTGCCATCTGCAGTCTGAGGCAATGATATCCTTTTTCAATACTGTTTTGTGAAAGGGGGAAGGTAAGACTACTTTGGATAGGAGGTAAGAATGGGAAGACCTTTGATCGTTTAGATTATATTTGTAATGCTAATTGTCAGCATGGTATGCATGCATGCATGCATGGTCTGCGTGTGCCAGGAGCAGGCTTTGATGACAAGCTAATAGGCAGATCTAGGACTTCCATTCTGTCTTGAAAAGTAGAAATAAAACTCCATGGTGATTTGCAAATCAACTTTGATATAGCTTTTTATTTAAAATTTGATGAGTACATTTTTAATGCTTTTGCTTTCTGCATTTTCTTTTTCCTGATTGTCTTGGTTTCAGGGCATCTGATGACTATTTTTGGAAGAGCCATTTATTTAAATACCTATTGAGAGAATGCTTCAGGATTAAGGTTCCTAACTTAGAAAATTGTTTAACCTGTGACCTGTTCATCTTTTTCTTCATTCTCTCTGGCACTGTATCAAGTCTGTTCTTGTTTCAGCTCCTTACATCTCCTATTTAAATAGGAAAGTTAGCTGTTTTCTTTACAGATGACATCTGTACATACTCGTACACTTCCTGTTTGTTTTGTTTCTGAAAGCAGCACATCCCTAAGATGCTTACGAGCTACTTCCTTAACTTCCTACATCTTCAATCTTCCCGCAGGGGCTCATGAAGGTATCCACAAATGTAACATTTTATAATTGTGAAGACTGACTGTTTTAGAAGATATTTCTCATATATCTTGTTCTGGTGCTGCTGAATGTAAATTATTGCTTAGTGGAATGTGAGTGCTGACATGCACAGTTCAGTTTTGGCTTCATTCAGATTGAAATTATTTTCAATGATTTTAAATGTTTCTTTCAGTAAAAGTAACGATACACATTTCTTTAATAAACTGATTGTTGAGTTGGTCCTTTTAGAACCAGGGGACGTGTAACAAACCAGGAATGTAAAGTATTTTGTTCCTTCAGGTACTGTTTAGCTGTTTCTATGCTCATTTTTTATTTTGGTAAACACATTTCTGCTTATCCCCCCATCCATATAAGTTTGAGGAGGAGGCCTGGGCAGAGTTCAGTGCTGTACTGAGCCACTACTGAGTTCTCTGCGCTCAGTTTGATTTTACACATTAAAATGTAGGTCACATCCACTAATCCCATTTATTAACATTCCTAATTAAAATGCTGTGTTGTGTGGTTTGGGGAAAAAAGCCTCATGGTCTTTGATTTTTGTTTTTAAGTACAGAACATTTTAATTTTTATATATATAATGTAATGAATCTCTCAGCTGAAGCTCCCTTGCTTATTTCTGTAATCCCTTGGTTTTTCCATGCAAGTGGGACAAGGGTGATACGGATGTACTGAACTCCTTTTTCTGAGCAGGTCGAGGGAAAGAAAGGAACTGGACCAGCTCTCCCTAGCTGCAGCTCTGCCTAGGGCTCGTAGTTGTTTCAATCCACCAAACGAGGAACCAAGTGGTTCGTATTCCTTTGACCTGTGTCACTTCTGAAACTTTCTCGTACAGGCACAGTCCGTGATGCCAGGTTTTGAGCAATCCTCCGTGCTCTGCTCTTTCCTGGGCTAATTCTAAAAGTAAAAACGAGCGTGACCAGAAACAGCATGTTTCCGTCCTGAAATGCCCGCGCCTTCCTTCCCCCACAGCCAGGCTCGCTAACATCCCGCGCAGGGCTGGAGTATCGCGATAACTGCGAGCTGCAGTGGGGGGCGGTTTTCCCGCCGCAGGGGGCGCACTTGGGGCCGGGCTCCGGCAGCAGCGGGTGGGGTGGGGCGGGAGGAGGTGCAGGGAGCGGCCGGGGCGGTGGCGGCGGCTCCTCCTCCTCCTTTCCAGCCATGGGTGAGCGGCGCCGGGCCGGGGGCTGCGGGGCATTGGGGGCGCGAGCAGAAAATGTCCTCTGTCAGGCTTCGAGGGGCGGCATCGCGGCCAGGGCCGTGGCGGCGGGCGATTGTTGCGCGGGAGCCGAGGGCTTTCCGCCGTCTCAGAGGAGGGCGGAGCGGCGGTGGGAGGCGCGGGCGGGACCCCGCCGCATCCGTGGTGCGGAGACCGCTCGATATCCGCGGCGCGGCTCGTCCCGTATGCGGGGCGGGGGGCCCTCCGCGGTGTTTCTGGAGCGGCCGCCGGCGGCCCGTGCAGCCCGCGCGTTGCGTCTCAGCAGCCACGTGAAAGCAAAGAGCGCCGTGCGGGTGGGTCGGGCTGGCGCTGAGCCGGGGGCTGCGTGCTCTCGCAGGGCTGGGGCTGCTCAGCACCTTGCCGGCTGTTCGTGCTGCCAGCTGTGTGACTGTTTTCTATTGAAGTGCCTGTAAATTGAGGCTACGTGGAAGTAATCGTTAAGGTCGTCTTAGGTGCGTTACCTCAGCAATGCTGCTTTTCTAGAAGAAGTGAGGTAGGCTGGGTTGTGTGCTACTTTGGTGTTTGATGGGCAGTTAGGAATAGAGAACATTAAGAAGGTATTTTTCTAAGCTTCTGATGTCTAAAAGCCTAAAGTGGTGCTATTAAAGAAGTCAGACAAGTGATTTGATTGCTTTTGGAGTAACCCAGTGAGAAACTGGCTATTATAAAGAAAATGCACACACACATATATAATATTTAATTGCAAACAGCAGAAAGCAATAAATCATAAACTTCTTTTCCTTCTTTCCAATCCTTTTGATCCTGGTGAATGAACAGTGTGGCTTTGCCTCATGTTTCCATTTGGTAAAATAGATGGCAGCCTGAGTGTTTGAGATGCTTCATTATGAGTGAAAATGAAGTAGGAATCTCCCGAATACTGCTCTCATTAGCTGCAGCTCTAAAGAGAGGAACCTTGTCTGTTCTGTCTGATTAGAGTGACTTTGAAAAGCTGTGGGAATCTTACTGATAAGGTTTAATCCCTAAACATAAATTTTTTCGTGTACATTCTGGACAGTGTGTTTTTAATTAGAACTATTGGCAAAAGCTTTATTTCCTACACTTAGATTTTTTTTCTGCCTAGGAAATATTTTGTATCTATAACAAGGATCTTGGGTCTTCATTTTTACTTATTTTTGTTGTTGTAAAGAAAAAAACAAGTGTGCATACATTATGTTTTCATGAAACCACTCTAGATTTACTCACTAAGAGTAGCTCCAGCCTCAAACGGAAAACATATCCTTTAATCAGGTAAAGGATAGTAGAGCCACTATGGAGAATAATCCTATAGAGGAGAGAACTGTTGCGAGCCTATTATGCTACAATATACCAAGCAGGAATGCTTCCTAGATGCGGTGGTAAGGGCACTGATTGCTCCTAAGCAGCTGAGCGTTTTAGCACAGCATTGATGATCATGCTACCTTGTTTCTGACTGCTACCGAGAGGTGCAAGGACAACAAGGTAACTGAGAACTGATGTTTTTGGCCTCCATTTTTGATTCGCCTGTTACAACAGCATAGGATCTGTGAAGGTGTTTGTTCTGGACCATCCACCTCTCTATGACGTGGTGGCCTGTAGCACTTACTGAATTATTCCTTTGAATTTACCTAGTTTAAGGTAAGCTTTCTTTGAGCAAGGCAGCTATGAATCATTTCATCGTTTTGCATCCTTCTAAAACTTGAACCATGACATTTTTTTCTTTCTTGCCTTAGCTGTAAAAGATCCAACAGCTGTAGAAAGAGCAAATTTACTGAACATGGCCAAACTGAGTATCAAAGGACTCATTGAATCAGCTTTGAGCTTTGGCCGTACTCTGGATTCTGACTACCCTCCTCTGCAGCAGTTCTTTGTTGTCATGGAGCACTGTCTGAAGCATGGCCTTAAAGGTGTGGTGGTTATTCTAGATGCATGTTTCTCATCCCAAACATGCAGTCTTTCTTCCTTTCTCTGTTGAATAAGATCTCAGTGTGTGCCTATTTCTTTAAGAAGAGAGTAAAGTATGTAAATTCTCTCCTTCTGTAATCGATGCTGTCACTAGTACTTCACAACTTGCATTTCTGCATCTGCCAACTTTTTGCTTTGTAAACTGTTTATTGTGAGTGATCCAGGAATTCAACATCTGTATGTGTGTAGCATGTAACTAGACATTTTTTTTTTTTATTGTCTTGTTCTAGCAGCAGCAGTTTAATGTTCACAGCAAAGTAATTTGTAAGATGACTGGGCACTGGCGAACTGGTCAGCTATTTTTGAAGGAAACTGCTCCACCATTTCAATTAACTCAGTGATGTTTTTTGTTTTCTAGTAAGAAAATCCTTTTTAAGTTACAATAAAACTATCTGGGGTCCTTTGGAACTTGTGGAGAAATTATATCCAGAAGCTGAGGAAATAGCAGCGAGTGTCAGAGATTTGCCCGGCCTCAAGTAAGTTGTGTTGGTAAAATATACTGCAAGAAATACAGGATCTGAATGAGAATCTACAGTTGTCATTATTTAATTTGACTTTAATCAAGCCTTTGAACAGCTATCACCAGATACTGGGGGAGTGCACAGGGGGATCTTGTTGCTACTTATGTTCCACATGAAAGACCTACGAAAGTGGGAATTCTGTGTGCTTTTCTGATATTTCTGGGAGAAAACTTCTCTAAGCCGCGGACAAAACCAGTACAAAAAGAAATAGGTTCTGTATCACAGTCTACAGTCTAGAACTGTAGCAAATACGTACTCTGAACGAAAAGAAAAAGTACCATACTGAAGTGAAAAGAATGGGACGGCTCTTTGGATTCTCATAGAAATATCCTCCAGCACAGGATCCTTCTGGAATATGAATTTATGCTGTAGGCTACAGTCTCTTTCCATCCCTCTGCACTCTGCTTTTGCATCTAGCTGTATAGCTGACTGCATATTCAATTCTGAAAGGGCTCGTTTACATTGAGAGTGATTATGTGGTTAGCATTAAGATTGTAAGCTTTAGCTTTAGACCTCATCTAAAGTATATGGGTATACTAATTATTATTTACTCTTGTATCAAGCTTGATGATCAACCTTTGGTTATGTTTGTTGTACTTTCCATCTTGATATAGCATATCAATGTGGGTTTTGACTTTTTTTTTTTTTTCCCTTTTCCACTTCTGTGCACATCACTTTGTAAGTGCATACCTACAGGAAAACGTTCAGGTTTAATTTGTTAGATATTAATGTTTACTAGCTAAATTTGCCATCATTTTCTTTGAATTATCTTATTAAGGTACCACAATTTTTGAAGATACACAACTTGAAGTTAGAACATGGTGTGTGTTGTGTAGAGTTGTACTGTGTTGTTCAGTAGTTTAAAAACTATTTCTGAAACCAGAATAGTTTCAGAGATGTTAATTGCTCTATCGGTAGACTGATAAGATAATCAAGACAGTAAATTAATCAATATATTGTTGATTTTGGACTGTTTGTTTTCTCCATCCCCTTTTTCCAGAACACCACTGGGCCGTGCCCGGGCCTGGTTACGGTTGGCACTAATGCAGAAGAAAATGGCTGACTATCTTCGCTGTTTAATCATTCAGAGAGAGCTTCTCAGGTAAATAGATTTTGTTTAGAATTTATTTTTATACATGTAGTCTCCTGAAAAATAGTGTTTCCTATTTGCTGCTTTTTAATATATCCTTAAAAAAAAAAAAAAAACAAAAAACAAAAAAAACAAGACATGGCTTCTGGCATCTGGGCTGATTTCCTCCAGTCCTTGTGATCAAGAGACCAAACCCTGTTGTCTCATGAAGACTGAGGGCCAGCTGATGGATGAAGAGATGTCTCCCTCCATCATCTGCAGCGTGCCTCACTGCTCTTTCATTGATGAGGTGATGGGGAAGGGCTCCTGCTGTGTTCCTCAGCCATGCAGAATGTGGATTGGAAGCATGTGGAGAGAAGATTAATTTACCCTTACCATGTGCATGGTTTCCTCCTAATCAGCCATTGTGTGGAGGATTACTGACTTGAATTTGCCCTTCCTTTCACAGTTCTAAATCTGACGCTGCTTTCTTCTAGTATAATTTCTCCTTTGTGATGAGCTGAGTGAAGCACAAAGGAAAGAAGGACTTACCATCTTATTTTCAGTTCTGTCACTTGTGAATATTTTGAAGAATTGTTGTTTACCTCAGATAATGCTGATGCGTCAGGATGACATTGATGGTCAACAGTGGTGGACTTCTCCACTGAATGAGCAGTTTGTTTCATAGGGTCTAAAGTTTATTTAGAGAATGCAAGGAGGATATTGATATTCTGTGGCTTGGAGTGTTTTTCTTTTAAAAACCTTTACATAATTTCATTTCTTCCTGTTTTTCTTAAACCCTTTAATCTCTTACATTGCTTATTTAATTTCAAGTATGTCTTCATTGATGTCCAGACTGTTTTATCACAAGAGTTCTGTCAGAGTGGCTACTACAAGCATACAGGGAAGACCCTTATTTAAAAGCAAGAGAAGTCTTCCTGCCAAAACTTTCCAGTCCTCCACCAGCTTGTGGGTTACATTTCTGTATCCAAAGGGTCTGTCTGTATTTTTGGATAGCTTCTGAGGCAAACTGTGCTTCCTAGTTTTAAACGTTCATGGAAGCAAAATGTGCGCAGTGTTTAAGAGTGCTGGAGGAGGATGAGAATCAAAGAAAGTTCAGATTCAAGAGTCACTTATACATATTATATAATTATATATAATTATTATATATTATATAAAATATAATTATATTTTATTACACGTAGGTATACAGAGTGTACTAATTTAGATTGTGTTGTTATGTAACAGTGAATTTTATGAGTATCATGCACTGATGATGGAAGAAGAAGGAGCAGTTATTGTTGGACTGCTGGTTGGGCTAAATGTAATAGATGCTAACCTCTGTGTAAAGGGTGAAGACCTGGATTCACAAGTAAGTCATTACAGGTAAAGTAACGTGCGTGCAGTCAACGAGCATTTTGTGTGCAGAGAATTTAGAAATCTGACCAGACTGCTCAGGGCATGATCCTAGGTCAGATGGGATGTTGTGTTAGCCTCAGTATCAGTTGGATCAGACCTTTGGATGGTGGTAATCACCAGAGTGCAAAGGTTTCATTGTCAAATGGATGCAGTAGTAGCAATGGGAGAGTTGTTCCTGTTCTAGTTGTGCTCATCCTTTTCTTTGGGCATTGTTCCACGTTCAGTTTATCCTGTTTGATCCATTTATTGTTGGAACACAATGGGAATGTGAATAAAAGAAAAACTAGCATGCTTCACTTAGTGTAATAAAAGACCTTACAAGAGGGGGAGACTGCTGACAAAGCAGTATCAGTAGCGTATCAGTAGAGCTCTGTGTGCTTTGCAGGCTGTTTTGAATTCCAACTCCCATTTTTTTCTAAGTGAATCTTGATGGAATCTTTTTAAAGGCATACATGCAAGTATTTATAAACATGT
The DNA here is from genome assembly GCF_019238085.1 of Lagopus leucura. Lineage (NCBI taxonomy): Eukaryota > Metazoa > Chordata > Aves > Galliformes > Phasianidae > Lagopus > Lagopus leucura. The sequence goes on along the minus strand of NW_024962255.1, from coordinate 10,140,012 downwards.
GTTAGTTGTGTTCAGCCCTGATTGTTTTTTTGCCAGATAATTGGGAGAATTTCTGAGTAGTTTAAATGGTAATTGTTTATTTCAAGTGTTTGATTGAAAAAGCAATTTTTCTGTCAAAGAAAAGTTCTAGCTAATAGGTTTTGTGTACTTTGAATCATAGGGTTAACAGAGTTCGTGCTAGTAACTCTCTAAGGTTTTAAGTACTGATATTACCTACCAGAAGGCACAATACAGAAAAGCATGTGACTGTAGAAGCCTTATCAGTGTGCTTTCCTCAGTACTGAGAATTACTGTGTGTTATAAACTACAAAGTAGCTATTGCTAGCTGCATCTGTGCTATCTAGGTCACTCAGTTCCATGAGGGGAGAGAAAACTCATTTTGGGAAGGCAATAGTGGATGTCATGGTGAGGTTTTATAGGAATTTCCTTTGTGAAGAGTAGCATAAATAAGACATTTTCTTCAGAGAAACCAGAAGTGGTAAGCTGAATTAAGAAGAAAGAGACTTCTAAAGGATGGTTAGAATCACATCTGGGAGTATGTTTCTGGTGTATTGGAAGATTCCTGTTCAATGGAGAAATGTGTGTTCACATTGAGGATTAAAGGAAAACTTAGGTAATATTTTGCTAAATATGTTTAAATAAAAGTTTTTGGAGGAGAGACTATAGAAAAGATGTGGAAAGAACAGACAGAAGACTATGATAGGAAATGCATGGGAGAACGATGTACAATCCAAGGAAATGTAGTGAGTTATTTGTATGCAAAAGCTAAATGGAGCTGAAGAAAGAAGCAGTAGATCAGAGAAATGGAAATATGATTGTAATGATGGTGCTAGAGATAAGAAAGGAATACTTTTGGTAAAGCAAATGAGTTACATACAGAACTGTGAATAGATTTGGAAGCGGAGCTCAAGGTGATAATATTTATGATATATATGACTGAATTACAGTTGAATAGAAAGTAAAGATTAAGATTTAGCAAAGTTTAAAAGTAGAAATGGAAAGTTGTGTGTGCATACCTGGAAGTCAGCAAGTGCAGAGAGGTAGTGCTATTGGGCATGGAATTTTGAGAAGTTAAGCATGGGAGAAACATCATGGGTGGTGTGCTGTGAAAGATTGTTATGTGAAATACCGCAGACTAATTATCTCAAGCCTCCTCAGTCACCTATAAGGTTCAGCAGTACTGGAAATTTTCCTATAAGCTCTTGGCTAAGCTCATTCAGGTTTGAGAAGTCATCATTTCTTCATACTGAGAAGGATTTGGTTCATGGTTTGTTTTTGTTTCCAAGGAAACATTTTGAACAGATCAATGAGACTGGGCCTGTTGGTTCAAAATGTTGCTGTTCAGTTCTTCTGAACTTCACTTAAATAAACTGAAACCATTTGAAAAGCTGATGTAACCGAGGTTTTGGGAAATGGATACAAAACCCTGAATGTGGACAACAGTTACTTTCACCATATGAAACTGTATACATTTGTTCGCTCCTAGGTTGGTGTGATCGATTTCTCTATGTATTTAAAGAGTGACGATGACATTGGAGGAAAGGAAAGGTATGTCCTCCGTAAATCTCTCAGATTTGGGATATTAACAAATAATTTCTTGATTGATGTGCTGTCCTTTGTAGAACCAAAGTTTCCTAAAAGCAGAATGTTATAATCTCACAGTCTTGAGGAGAATGGCACACTACACTGTTCCCTATTACTGGTTTGTTATCAGAATGTGTGTGGTCTGGATCAAGCTAAGCAACTTCACCTACTGCACTGACCTTGATGGACAGTACTGAAGGATTGCAAGGTAGCTGAGTAAAGGAGCATATTTCAAAGAACCAGAGTTATGATTGAGTAAACAGAAGTTATTTGCAATTAAAGCAGTGGGGTTTTTTTTGTCTCTCACTGTTGTCACAACATGTAAGTTACTCACTTCAAGACTGTGAGATGAAATTGCTTTTTATTATTATTATTTTAAAGTACAAAATGTGAACATTTGCATTTGAAGTTTTCAGAACATAATTCACTATGTCGTTTTGTTAAAGCTCTATTTATGGTTTTCTTGCTTTAGAAATGAACAGATTGCTGCAATTTTGGACCAAAAGAATTACGTTGAAGAACTAAACAGACAACTGAAGTAAGTATTACTTTGAAGTATGCATGTCTGTTCAGGCTTACGGGTAAAATGCCTCTACCTCCTTTTCTACCACAGCTTTGTGAGAGAGAACTTCAGGGAAATGGGTGAATATTTTTCATGTTTAAACTGAGGATGTAGAGAGGCTGAAAGAAGTCTCTCTTTTGGAAGACTGAGGGAGGAAATTGTTTTCGTGCTTTATTTTTGATAGTCAGAACCTTCTGAGAGAGAAATAGCAGGGCAAAATTGATTGTGGTGTTCAGGATTTATAACTTCAAATGAAAGAAAAACTTGATCTGGGTGCATTGTCAGAAATACCATTTTAACTGCAGTCTGTTTAACAATTGTCAGTTTATTATTGTGTGTTGTGGATGAATCTTCGTTTTGCATCTTGCCTTGGCAAAAAAAAAAACCAAACTGCTCAGATCTCCCTCTGTAGAATCTGTAGTGTAGTTGATCTTGGTCCCTTTTTGACATGCAATTATATTTATTCATGTAATGCTGATGATCTCAAGTGTTGGTCACTATGTGGCTGCAGTTGGGGTGTGGATGTTTTGATTTGAAACAGTGTCAGTCTCTGAGCAGAACCGTCCTAAAGGACACAGAATCTTTGGGCATCCAATACAAGCAAAATTATACTGTATTGAGGAGAAAAGAACTGTCACAGTTAAGCATGGGGGTGGTTGCTTAGTAATAGCTGTCATCATTCAGGTGAGAGCTGCTGTATGTTACTGTACACTGGTTTATGCACAAAGTTACTTGCAAACCAATGCTTCAACAGCTCTCTTCGTTTTTAAGGTTGGTTATTTCTTTTCACACATCATGAAATGTGTCAATTTCCTCTACCTTGCCATTCTTCATACACTGATGGCTTTTGTAGACCCCACCACAGAAATAGGTGGGAAAGTCAGTGGTGTTTCAGGATAGGTGTTTTTTTCAGTGCAGAAAGGGCAGCATAAAATTATGCTTAGAGCAGAGATGGGCTGTCAGGTGATGGAGAAGTTCTGGTTAAAGGATGTCTTTTTTTTTTTTTTTTTTTTTTTTTTGACAAGTGTTGTGAATTAAGGCGAGAAGCAGCAAGAAGGAGGGACTCTGAGAATAGTATCAGAAACTGTGGAGAAACAGATGGTTTTATAAAAGACGAATGAATTTATAAAGGAAAATGAATTTTTGGAGAAAGAGAATCCAGAGCATGATTTTCATTATATATGGGCTGGGGGGCTGGGAAAACAAGATTGCAAAGCCATTTTTAAGCAAACTCCTTAAACATTTGGGTACAACATGATCCAAAAACTGGTTCAAGTGACCAGGATGACATTGAGCACTGGGCAGAAGTATATAAACATTTGTCAGAGGAGCGTGATTTCCTTCTGTTTAAGAAAATCTCAAATAATGGGAGAAGATCTTTTGGCTCTTATTAATGGTTAATGACTGTATGTCACAAGAAAGCTTTTGAGCTTGGTTAAGTGGGTTTTGATAGAATTCTGAGTAATGGTTTCTTTCTTTCTCTCTCTCAGTAGCACAGTTAGCAGCCTACATGCAAGAGTTGATTCGTTAGAGAAGTCAAACACTAAACTGATTGAAGAGGTATTATTTTTTAGTAACATACAATACATGTGCTTTGATATCACACTTCTTTAATAAAGATGTTTAAATTATTTTAGTCTAGAATATGTTCAGATGTTTTTAATTTATCTTGAAGAAAAGGTGCAGTAGCTGCAGGAGTTTGCAGTCAGCTTGCTTAGGTAGCATGCAGCATCAGTAAATGATTTCTACAGAGCATAACAACTTCCCACTTGGGTCAGCAACAGAAAGTAAGCATTTCTTCAGGCCAGCTGTCAGGCTGATTTTGTGCAGCCAATTAGTGCTTGATGGATGACACCAGTTGATACACAGACAGAAAGTGGTTCAGTAAGCAATTTCTCTTACGGTTCTCAGCATTAGCTGAATAACTGCTTGCTTATTTACCATATGCAGTCTTTACATTTGTCTGGATCTGGTATTGCATTTATTTCTTATATTTTCGGTTACCTTTGATACTTCACTAGATTCTAAATTCTTTAGCTTTATAAGAGTGAGAGCCTTTCTTTTTAACACAAGCTGACTGAGAAATAGTGAATGAGGTGGAAACTGTGAATGTCTGAATTCAGTTGTGGAAGGAATAGCTAGCTTACGGTGGGTGCTCATGCGTTCAGAGAGAGGAAAACTTTTTGTCCTGAGTGTTAATTCTCTGAGTTTTCAGTCTCCTTTACAAACCATCATCTTTAGCCATCCATCTGTTCTGATCAGCTGGCTTGTAGGCCCAATGTTAAGGGTATATAATAAAGGGTCCAGTTATAATGTTTTCTGTATATATGTTTTCTCTACGTCTGGGAGAGCCTTTCTTATTTAAATTGCTTCATATGATATATTAAGTTGTCCAGAAAGAACAAAATTGGATATATTTCAATTCAAACAGAAAGAGAAAAATATAGGATGAGAAAAGGGGATTGAGGCTCGTTGAATCATAATGAAACTATGAAAAGAAAGCATATTTTCTTTGTCAGACATAAAGTAATGAAGTATCTTGGATATGCATGCTGTTAAGAATTAAACCTTTCTTTGTTAGGCTGCAGGAACAGGGCAGAGCATTCTTGGTCTCACATTCATCAGAATGCTTTGATTTTTTTCCCCGCTTATAACAGTGCTCACTTTCTATTTGTTATTTTTCATCATTATTACAGTTAGCAATAGCCAAAAACAATATAATTAAACTTCAGGAAGAAAATCATCAATTAAGAAGTGAAAATACTCTGATCTTAATGAAGACACAGCATCATCTAGAGGTATGGCAGTTTTACTTTAATATAGTGTGGTTCGTTGTCATTTGACTTTCCTTCCTTTGCAGCTTGAAGAAACCGTTAGTTGGCCAAATTTAAAACAGCTCTTTTTTTTTTAATGGGAAGAACCTGTTAGATTTGGGAAGCTTTATAATAGTTTAAATAAGTTGAAGGTACAGGATTCTAGGTTGTTTTATAAATATATATGTATTTAAAAAAAAAAAATATATATATATATATGTATATTTAATTTAAGCTGCATCTTAAGGGCATCTAGGAGTATTATCTGAGAATCTTGTCAAAATAGAGTGTATTGGCTGGTGAACTGTGTTGTGACCTTTCTTATTAAAAGAATGATACATCATTTAGAATAAATGTGTGTACAATTGCTTTTTAAGCTGTAATTTGTATCTCCTTCTGTAAATCCCTGTACAGGATAAGAGGTGAACACCCTTTACAGGTAAAAGTACAGATTTGTTGTGTGTTTGGATTGCTGAATATTGAAACAGCAGCGTTTTGGATTGACTGAAGGATAAGGCATACTGTAGTACAGTTTATTTTGCTAGTTTACTCAGTTCTCATAAAACTGATGACCACTAAGCAGAAACAGAAGCTATTTTCCTGTTTGTACCATGATTGGAGTTTATGGCATTAGTGGCTAAACTTGTAATGAACAAAGATTCTGCATATCCTCCTAGGTAACTAAAGTGGATGTTGAAGCAGAACTTCAGACGTACAAACACTCCAGGCAGGGATTAGATGAGATGTACAATGAAGCACGGAGGCAGCTTCGAGAGGAGTCACAGCTCCGCCAGGTGAGTGCTCCTTCATTGAAGGACCCAGCATTTCTAGGAAGGATGATACTCGAGTCAGTGTATAATTATTTCTAGTTTTGGTTTGGCTCAGGTTAAGCTCTGCCTTTAATGCAGTGTTGTTTTCATAACAGCAGACAAGGAGAGGTTTTCTAAAAAAGCAGTCAGTGCCTTAGTATTTCTGTAACAATGTTGCTAAAACATAGTAAGGAAAATAGAATTTCTTTGAGAATGTTTTAGATAGGGAGCACTGCATGTTCTGTACGTATGTTAAGTTTTTCTTGCAAAAATAGAAATCCTGTAGCTCTATTTTTGAAATTAATACTTAGCTCTGCATCTACGAGAAATGATGTGGTATTGTGTACTGCGAGTTCTCTTATCCAAAAGTGTTTTATTTCTTTTCTTTTTTTTTCAAGCATAAGTCTCTAAGTACAGGAGCGTAATGCTCTTGTAGTAGATCATTGCTTTGCACAGTTACAGAGAGTTTTGTGTTGGAATGATGTTGCTGCAGCTCTGTTAGCTTTTGTCTTTCTAAAACGTAGATAAAACATTGCATAATTGGTGAAGGATTTTGTGTTGTGTTGTCTGTGTGTTTTGTAGGATATGGAGAATGAGCTGGTAGTTCAAGTTAGCATGAAGCATGAGATAGAGCTTGCTATGAAGTTACTGGAGAAGGACATCCACGAGAAGCAGGACACGCTCATAGGCCTTCGGCAGCAGCTTGATGAAGTTAAAGCAATTAACATGGAAATGTACCAAAAGCTGCAGGTAAGGTCTGCTGTTAATGTGATGAAACGACAGCAGTAAGAGAGATGCATTTCCATTATAGATACTGCCATTTGTCTAATTACTGCTTTCTTTCGGCTTCCTAGGTCAACGTGTTTGTTTGGAACATTACTGATGCTGGTGTGATTTAACACAAGGTGTTGTTAAAGGCAGTCACTTCATCACTTCATTTTCTTGAGATTATGGGAAAGCAAATCATAAAAATAAGAGCATGGCCTTTTAACTTCTTATGTGGAATAGAATAGTTGTACACCTAGTGGTGTTCACACTCCTTGACCTGTCCAGTAAGGAAAATGAGAAATACAAAAGGTGCAGTCATATAGTGATATTAAAGGGAAGATGTGAGCATTCAAAGCAATGCAAAGCATTTTGGAAACAAGATTTTGTGTGCTGTTAACAAATAAAGAAAATCTGTAGTGTGCAAAGCTAAAAAAAATGTTTTGGGAGAGTATGGATTTCAGAGACCCAATGTTGATTTAACAAAACACCAGGGAAATTGAGCATTAAATTCTTTATGCAGAAGGTTTGATTTAGGGAAGAAATAATCAAAAACAACAGAAGAAAACAGTCAAATTCTGGCAGAGTGAGTGGGGAAAAATAAGAATGCTGCAGAGAGATAAGCAAGGTAGTGGACAGAGGATGTTATTTTTCCACTGAAAGCAGTGAGGAAGCTGGATTTCAAGAGAGGAAATGCAAATAGAAAGAAAAGGAAGATTGGAATGTAATCAAGACTTGTAGATTTTTGTTTTTTGAAGCTGTGCTTCTAGGGAAGGTGATTTTATATAATAATGTTCATTCTCATTTTTGAGTCAACTAAACAGGTAAAACAGTTTAATCATGCCCAATTTCATGTTCAGGAATCCATTAATAGTGTTGATCTGTATTGTGAGGGTGAAGTTCACCCTTGTGTTTGGGTCTTCCAGCTGGGATTGTGACAGCTATGCAAGCAATCAAAATTGTACAGCATGGTAGGAAAATTCCTAAAATATTTGCAGGCACGTTAGGTGAAGTCTGGTAACAGAGAACCTTTGTCATTTCCAGGACTCAGTATCTTGGTTTGTTATTGGTAAGGGTCTAATGAACAACTTAAAAAGGTGATCAGTGAATTGAAGTTGACTTACAAAATGATTAAGAAAGCAAACAAAAAAGTTTCCTCCTTAGTAAACTACAGGTTTGCTAGGTGTGAAATTCAGTGTCAGTACCATTCTAACAGTTTTTCTTTTCAGGAGAAAAAAAGTCTCCTTGGAGTAACAGTGCAAAACTACTTTGTCTTTGACCTTCTTTGTAACCCAGGTTTCTGAAGATGCTATGAAAGAAAAGAATGAAATAATTGGTCGATTAGAGGATAAGACCAATCAAATTAATGCTGCTATGAAACAACTAGAACAAAGGTACAGATCCATCTTTGTTTTCCTTCATTCATTTCTCCATCCCTGTATATTTTACTGCATTCCCACACTGTTGCCACTGAAATGTAACTTTAAACTAGAAAATTTTAAAGGAAAATTTCTGAAACTGTAACTAGTGCTTTATGGATTGATTTTTGTTTTTCTTTTTAGCAAATGCACTTATTTTAAGTGAAAACTTAATCTTTCATTTTTCTTTGTCTGCTATCTTTCTTCTTTTCCCCAGTTTTTGTGCTAATAGCAAAAGCTGTTATTTCGGCTGTTAAAAATGTGGATTCGATGTTAGCTTTTGTTTTTTTCTCCATCTGAATGAAATGCAATAGTAACCAAAGCATTGATGTTGCTTATTCCATAAGCAAGATTATTTGATATAAGCATTTACTGCCTTAATGAATCACTGCTGAGTTTGCTGAAGCTATTGAAAATCATTCAGTTGCTTTAGCAACTTTTATTTTTATTATAGGGAATTTTTACACTGAAAGATTGAAAAGTGAAAGACTAAAAATCTGCCATATGCACTTCCGTTGTCGTTAGACTGCATGCATAACGTAGCATTGAAATGTGATTCATGTGTTTAATTTAGTGGCCTACGTGCAACACTGGTCTTCTTCAATAGACTGTATTGTAGAATATAATATCCATAAGCACTGTCATCTTGGTGTTTGACATGTCTTTTTTTCATTTAAATTTGATTATTAAAAACATGGTTATATATTAAAAAAAAATAATTAGTGACATGAATATTCTTTTATTGACATCCTTTTTCTTCTTTTTTCTTTTTCTTTTATCCTTTATCCTAATTTTTGTTTTTACAATTTTGCTGCCTTCATCTGTCTTTGATTTTTGTCCGCTGCATTCGTGAAGTGACAAAGATCTGTTAACTCAAACTAGGACTATTGCAATGTCATTTGTCAAATGTGCCAGCAATGAAGCTCAGCACCAGTATAAGCTTGTCAAAGATATATCATTCTGAAAGCTCCTCCAGCTCTCTTCTGTTTAAATATTACTGATAAAATGCAACTTCAGAATTGTAAAGTGACAATTTGACATAGAAAGTGGAACTAGAAATCCTGCACTGTAACTGATTGTAGCTGGGTTCTGTTTTGTGTTCTGTAAGATCATCATTTCTGATCTGGCTTTACTCCTCTTCTAAAAAGAAAGAGAGAGAACAGAAATTATTGCACTACTGTTAAGAAAATGTATGCTAGTTTTCTAATGTTATTTATTCACTTGTCTGTTGTCAAAAAGTTTATCAACTATCTTCATTTGGACTATACTTACTGCTGACATTTGTTTTTTATTTGGCAATTTTTCCTGTTCGTTATGGCACTAAAAGATTTTAAAAGTTGCCCTGAGTAGTACTTCTCTTCATCTCTGCTTGTTTCTTTCGCTTCCAGGGCTATATTTATCCCAAAAGCAAGCTCTCTGCTCGTTTTTTTTTCTTATTTCTTTTTTCCACTTGTGACTAGCACTGCTTTCTTGAACAGCATGAACAGGGCTTTTGGGGAAAGGGTTAAAGGGGCTTGAGTGCTGCATCACAGTAGTAGCTTTAAGGGAAGAGGTGTAAACATACATTCGGTACGTACGGTAGAAGAATTCCAGGGTTTGAGAATAAAGCAGTTACAGCACAATTCCATTCTCCTGATGTGATGGAGAGTAGCAAATTTTCATGGATCACACTGTGTTTGGAGCCTGGACTTAGGGCTCCAGAAAGGGCAGCAGGGCCTAGAGAATGATGTGGCTGTAGCTCTTACTTCTGCTGCTCCAGGACAGCTTGAGTGGCAGCAGTAGTAATAGATGGGATTTATATGTAGGGTACCTGTCTAACTTGTTTGTCAGTGGCTGTGTCAGTACTGTAATCCTAACCCGTGGTTTTGCCCAACCTTTTTTCCCTCTCCACCCATCGCTAGGCAGTCTTTACAAATCCTATTTCTGCATTGAATTGCTGCTTGCCTGTGCTGCTGAAATAAGGATTTTAGCTGCTGGCTGCCTTTGATGCACTTCCCCTTGTTTCCTCTGAAAAGCAAACGTGGAGTTGACTTGGAAAAGAATCTTTTGAGTCTTTCAGCAGGAAGGAATATTTGCAAAAGCGGAGGCAAAACACCATAATACAGGAAGGGTTTCTGCTGCATGATTATATATAATCTTATTCCTTGCTTTGGAAGAACCAGAAAGAGCCTTTAACACCATCTTTGTGTTAAAAAGAGAGAAAGGAATATCCCCCTGCCTCGAAAAAAACAGAACCAGTGAATAAAACAAGGATAGGCTGTAGCAGAAATGGGAACATTAACCATCTCACAGTCACTCTATGCAAACAAGTATCTATCTGTCAGTGTCATCTGAATCTAAAATCCTGCTGCAGACTTCAGTCCCACTCAGCCTTTGTCTGCACTGCAGCTGTGTTGTCATTCTTGGTGCTAGTTTAGAATACAATGCTGTAGCCTGGGTTGGCTGGCATGTTCCTTGGGCAGCAAACCCCCTTTCTACCTTGGTTATACAAACTGCTCTGTGGTTTAATTTGTAACTTAGAGACTTGTGCAGCTTGATGTAGTGTCTTTTGTCCAGTTAATTGGCCCTGCTTTGTCCTAGAATACTCCTTTCCAGACATCTGGTTTGGGCCTGTGTGCTCTATCACTGCAAATGTGTCTGGGAAGATGCTCACAACAGCAGGTATAGTAGAGTGGGACAGTGCACGCTTTGTGAAGTATTTAGTTCTAGGCTTGTATCACTTGTTTGCTAGCAGCTTTCGGAAATTTCCACCAGGGCAACGTTATCAGTTGAAGCACAAATGTAGACATGTGGCTGACTTGATAACTTCTTATCTGACACTGGGAGCTGTGAGTTGACTCTGCATTCAGCTAGCTGCTGGTAATTGGGAAATCAAGCACAGAATGAATCAGAGATTTCTGCCCCACTTCCCTGAGCGGGCACTTGAAGAATTTCTGTTAAACAAGATGCAGCAGGTGGGGACTATTTTACAAGTGTAATATTTTACAGGCACTTCTACTTCCTGCCTTTTCTTCAGGGCAAGTATAGCCACAATAGGACAAGTTCTGTCTTAGCACCTTTACTTCTGTAACAGTACCCCTACCTTTTTTTGGACTGAGGAAGTGGTAAAGCAGAGAGAGACCGGAATGGGCTAATGGATTCCAAGAGCATTGGTACCTGAAGCAGAAACAAACCCCTGGCATTCAGAAAGGAAAGATTACATTTAAAAAACAGCCCCTCACTTCTTGACTGATCAGTTTTATTTAAATTGTCTGTAGTATGGAGCTATTTTAATTAATGTAAGAATGCATTATTTTTAATACAGACTGTTTACATTTACAGATGTGATGTAATTGAAGTAGTTCTGCAAATGTAGTGGGACCTATTGGGGTATGTCTTGTTGTGTTAGGCTAGTTGAGTGTTTTGCTGTCTGATTGCAGTGCTCTGTATTCAGCCTTATGCCTGAATTGTTTTGAGCTGCTTTTGCACAATACACGTCCTGCCCTGGGTGATAAGTACAAGCAAAGGGATTCTGCTGGGGCTATTAAAAAAAAAAAAAGCTTCCAAAAATAACACATAAACATATGCTAAAGAGGAAGGAAAAAAAAAGCATTAAGATATATGCTGCAATTCTAAAATATGTATCGTCATGCTTTGGCATCTGTTATCGATTAGCATAAAATAAAAATCCTGATTACTTACAGTGATCGCTTTCTGACTGTATGAAAAACAGGAGCTAATCTGTAGGCATTGTATGGATTTCTCGTTTGAGTTTGTAAGTTTCCCCCAAACTTTGTTTTTATTTAGAAATGTTTCTATTTCCCCATTTTTCTTTTATTTGTCTTCTTCACCCTCTACACCCTAATTCTAGCTTCAGTTTTACCCAAAGTTGATTTGAATTACACCAGATTGCAGCAAGCAGAGAAGGCTCAATTGGAAGCTGAGAATGAGGATGAGAAACTTAAACAGGAATATGTGAATAAGTCTGAAAGTCTGCAGAAAGAATTCTCCCAGAAGGAGAAACAGCTGTAAGTATATCTCTTCTGTTTGAAAAAACATTCAGCAGTAATGTTTTGTGCATTCATACAAGTTGGCTGTTGATAACTGACTGTGAACAGAATGTAAATACTAAAGATATTAATGTTGCTTACTGGCAAGATGGAAGAAAGTACGCTGTTCCAAGAAGGTCAGGCTACCTTTGGGCACCTCTGAAGTGCTGTGCAGCTTGGAAGGAGGGGGAGGAGCTACAGTATATTTCGTCTAAAGGTGCTGGCTTACTTCATGAGGAAACTATTGTAAGCAAGAGAAAATATCTAGTATAGTAGCAGTAACCCACACTTTTAATAAAGCCCACAACAGTGTAATAGTGTGAACCTGAAGAGAAATGGTGTGAGAATAGTTTAATTGATCAAGATTATCAATAAGGTAAAATCCTTTAAAAATTGTTTAATTTGCCACTGCAGAAAAAAATAATCCATGGGAATTATAAATAATAAAATGTAACATAAAAGCCAACCCTCTCCCTTCCTCTTGGTGAGTTCTTCATTAGTGATCTAAATAGGTATCTACTGTAAAAAGCTCCCTGCAGAGGGGCAGATGTTTATCCTGTTGGCAGATAACAGCTACGTTATTGAAGATAGGGCAGATCTGTGACACAAAGATTGGAGCTTAAAAGATAGTGATTTCCAATCTGATTACTAGCCCATCCTGCCTCCCTTACAACTCTGAATGTCAGTAATCTGGTTTAACTGTCATGACAAATGTTCACTTTACTGCTGCAGTCATCTTTGCAGATTTTGGCAAAAGAACAGTTCAGACCCCAACCTTATTTTATTATTATTACTACTTCAGAATTTTGCAATTCTGAAACCTCAAAGTCATTTTCACTTCTGATCTTTTCCAACCAGGTGCTGAGGTAGTGTCCCAAATGTAAGTCTTTCCTTTAAAAATGGTTTTGATTTCAAAAAAACAACAAACAAACAGGAAAATCAACGTAGCTACAAGTTTTTCCATCAAAAGAACCTTGCATGACAACTCTCAGTTTTTTTCCTTTTCTGTTGATTTGTCAAGATTTAGATGTAGAAGGCTGAGCAGTGTGCTTCCGTCCTGTTTGCTCTGTAGCACTCTAAACACCAGCTCTTCCATGATAATGAAATTCCAGCTGGAGTGATTTTGCGTCAGAATAATCCTTGTGCCAATGGCTGGATTTCAGTTAAACTAATAGGGTTTGGATCCTTCTTCATGTTGAACCTCAGCAATGTAGGAAGCTCAGTTAAAATAGCACATTAAAGTCTTTCCTTCCTTATCTTTGATTCTGTTCAAATTTCCATAAGCCTTAGTCTAGACAAAAAGATTAACACCTGAAAGCATAATATTAAATAACTTTTATGAGCACCAGGGATGCGTGCAGTCCTTCTTTGTGTCATCAGTGACACTATGGTTGTTTTTTTTTTTTATTTTAGAAACAAACTATGTAGTGTTAAGAGGAAGGGCTTCCCTTCATTCACAAATTAAAAGCACCTGAGAATGTTGTGGTTGATCTTCTGTTGCTTACTAAGGTCAGCTTTTCAAAATGTTGCCACAGTCTTGATCCTTCTAAATGTGATTCTTTTCAAAAGCACTCTCTAAGTGGTAACATTTTAACTATTACCATGTCTGAAATGTTGCAACATTGCTGCATTTTTTTCCGTTTTAAAAAACAGGTCAGCTGATGGGCTGCTTATTGTGGCAACAATATGTTGCATCCAGAAATAAACTTCTTTTTGTTATGTTTTAAAGTGATACTGTTTTGCACAGTGATTGTGTTCTTTGTTTTGCATATTTTAGGCTCCAGCTTGAAACAGATTTGAAGATAGAAAAGGAATGGCGGCAAACTCTGGAGGATGACCTTCAAAAGGAAAAAGAAACTGTATCTCATCTGCGAATAGAGACTCAAGAAATAATTAACCTTAAAAAAGTAAGTTCTGCAATAAAACTTGAATAGTAACTTGGAAATTAACTGAAAAGTTAATTATGAACTTAGACATGGGACTTCTAAGAATTTCTGCAACCAGATAAGAAAGATTAGATTAATGTATTCTCACAAGTAGATAAGAAAAAAGATTGGAAACATTGTTTCTCTTTTTACTCCTTTCTTCTTCAAATCAAAACTCTGTCCTTTGGCTAAAGAAAACCAGAATCCTTATTTTTCTTTCTCAGTTTTGTTGAAGACTCTGTCCTCTTGTGTTAGGCCAGAAATTGCTGCAGGTTCTCTCTAACTTGGTGCGCGTGGCTACATGGTGCTGTTGATGTCTGCAGTGAATTGTGTTTGCTTTCTGAAGAAGCAAGTAGGTGTCATCTCTTACGGCCTAAGAGAGTGTGATCTCGAGTGTTGCTGCTTGAATTCAATTTGGAAATCTTTATAGTGAGGGTGATGAGTCATCCAGCCGCTTGGCTTTCTCAGTAAGATCAGCTTTGGTTAGGACCAGTTTTCTAGGCATTAGGTGTATGTGTATGTATGTGTGTATATATATATATATGGTTTTGGTTTTTTTTTTTTTTTTTCAGGAGTTCATTAAACTTCAGGAAAAGAACAGGCAACTGAAAAGGATATGTCAGGACCAAGAAGCTGCTCTCCAAGAACTGGCATCCAAGCTGAGCGAGTAATTTCATTGTTCCTGAATGATTATATTTGTCTCATAAACATGAGTTAAGAAAAAGAATAGGATGGCCATCATGCAAACTACTGTGTAGAAAGCAATATTACCAAGCCAGTTATCAGTAGGAAATATTTCTAGTTAGGTGAAATGTGTTGATTTTTCTCTTTGGTTTGTGCCTGTGACCTCATATGCAGTTAGTGTTCTGGAAAGAAAATCTTAGCTAGATCTTAAGGCCTGCAGGGCTTTAGGAGGTGTTTTTGCATTGAAAGTAGTTGACTAGTTTGCATGTCTTGGTTTTGCTAAAGAACAATCCAAGTAGAAGATAACAGCTTATACTTCAACAAGATAGTGCTTATCTTTTTATGAGGTTGCGTGCTCATGGGTTCCTTTCTTTAACGAGATGAGGATTCTCGTCTTAGTCTTAGACCACTGTTTATTGCTACATCTTCAGGCTATGTAAAAGATTACCTTATCAAAACCCACTCAGACTATGGTGAGCAATAAGCTGTGAGCACAGTAGTTGTTGTTCTCCATATCTCTCTACTTCACTTAAGGATGTGCTTTATAAATTGTTTTGCCATGACTGCTGTGGGCTTTTATGCCCTGTACAATGTTGCAGTTTAGACAGTTCTGAGTGGCACTGGGTGGCTGTGGGAAGACTGGTTTCCCCAGCAAGACAGTCCAGAAGTTTGAATTCCTAGTTTGCACCAATGCTGTGTGCTTGTCTGGTGCCCTTAACCACATAACCTCAAACATACCTGCATTCAGGGATTCTTAGCTCTTAGTGCAGAGTCTGTCTTTGTGTAGTACTTAGTATATCTCCTAGATGCTGCTGTGATGTAAAATACTAAGTTCAGAATACATCACTTAATTTTTAAATACTTAAACCTTGCAAGGTTTTTTAGACTGCAAGTGAAAATATAACAGTTTGAAATATTATCTTATTTTTTTAGATCCAAGCTGAAAATAGAAGATATAAAAGAAGCGAACAAAGCATTGCAGGTTGGTAGGATTTGGAGGAAAGAAACATTGGAGTTTACTGTTCCCATTGAAATGTTTTGCAAGCTTGAAAAAGCTTCTCTTCAACAGCAGCTATTCAGAAGAGACTCATTTTATTATATTCTGGTGGGAGGGAAGCACAGATTTCCTGTAGACTCAGCAAAAGAGAATACTCAGTTTAATATAAAGTTACACATTTTGCTACATTTTATTGCAAAGGTGCACCCTTTTATTTTACAAAATGTGTTTGGGACCGTGTATGTGGGCACCAATATGGCATTTGTTAACTATAAATAAATATTTGATCATCCAGAAGTCTATGCAAATAGGAACTATACTGCTGAAAGGCTGGGAACTTGAGCATTGTGCATCTTGAGAGCAGAGGTTGTGTCTGCATATGTTTGATCATAAGATGTGTGAGTTCACATATTCCTTCATTGAGCAGGGAAATAGGTTTCAGCTTTGAGACTTGGATAGCTTACTGTTTTTCCCAGCTCTGCCATAGGCTAGCTTTAGTGCCTCCAGCGTGTCTTCTTTGTACCTATTCCCGCTGTTAGCAGTGCTTTGGAGCAAGCTTGTCCTGCCTCAGAGTGTCTACGTGACACTGTAGTGGTCTCAGGACGTTCAGCAATTCAGGCAGTAAATATTACTCCTATTGATTTGTTTTGTCCTTTTGAACCCAAAGTTTACCTTTATCACATACATGTATTTATGGTCATTTATTTTTTCTGCAGGGACAGGTTTGGTTGAAGGACAAAGAGGCTACGCATTGCAAGTTATGTGAAAAGGAATTCTCACTTTCCAAAAGGAAGGTAAAACTCAAATGAAATTTCTTCCAGCTCATTTATATGTAGTATGAGAAATATGTCAGTTATCTTACAGATGAGATCAGCATGAAATGTCAACCTTCAGATGAATGTATAGATATTCTTTGAGATGTGCTACTCATATCAAAGAACAACCGGGCCCTACTTTCAAAAGAAATGTTCTTGTTTAGTGTAGTGCTGTGGAGGACCGTACTTAAAGTTACTCAACCAACCTTGTGGAATCATTGTCTCATGTACTTGGCTGCAGTTCCGCCATTAAAATTTGACACATGGAAGTCTTAGTACATTTTTTTTTTTTTTAAATATATATTAGACTTAAGAAATTATGAGCTTATTGGGGCTTTAAAGCAGTGTTAATTGTTAAGCTTTATTAACATATGCAGAAATTTTTATTTCACCTACTTCTTATGTTAAATTTTAAGAGCTGCTTGACAGACTCTCATCCATTGTCATTGTTTATATTCTTAATTGGCAAAGCACGTTAGTTTGTCTTATTCTAGGGATTCAAACCTTGTATGTTTGGTCTGTCTAGGATCGCACCATAAATTTGGGTTTAGATGAATTATCTCTTGAAAACTGGTTCCATGCCCAGACCAAACGATTGGAAAGAATTCAGATTGTTCTCTGTGTGATTTATTGATACCCAATTACCAAGTATATTTCTGCTGTATATTTTTGATTTTGTGATTTTTTTTTTCCTGTTCTTCTCCCTGTTATTTAGCACCATTGTAGAAACTGTGGTGAGATCTTCTGTAATGCTTGTTCCGACAACGAACTGCCTCTGCCTTCCTCACCAAAGCCTGTTCGTGTCTGTGATTCCTGCCATGCAATCCTTATACAGAGGTGCTCTTCTAATGTGCCATAAGATTATTTTACAAGTTATTACCCTGTGTATTTAGCTAATTCTGTAAAACAAAACAAACAAGAACCAGCTACAGAATGTACAGCACTACTTCTGTTGATACAAATAGAGAGGACGGGACCCAAAGCCACAAAATGCATGTCTTAAAAATGAACATGTTAAAATTACAGATTGCAGTATTAGTCTAACAAATGACTTGGAAGCTCTTCTGGAGGAAGGAAGGGCAGTTTATAGAGGAGATTCGGTGTTAATAGGTATCTTAGTCATTACAATCTTGAAAAGGGTGACTTATTTACCTGCTTTTACAGGCTAGTCCAACTGAACTGTGATGTAAAATTTGCCTGTAGTATGCTGCTGTGAAGCAAAATGGAAGTAATGGTTTTAAACTGTACTTTAAAATAAGGAAAGAAATTAATGGAGGTGGCCCAGTAAATTATTGCCAAATATCTTTGTCGTTTGCTTCCTCTCAGTTATCAAGATTTGATACCTCCAAGAATATTGCACTGACAATTCTATAGTCAGAGGAGTAGAGGGAGATGGTGTCAGATAGGTGAGAAACTGTGTCCTTAGGCACTGGGAGAAAGGGGGTGCATTTTGCCACATTATTTTGCAAAATTAGCTATTAATTTGACCTTATCAGTGTTGTCATGGAGAGATGTCCATCCTATTTTTTTATGCCTTATGTTGTCTGTAGCCTCAAGGAAGTGTCTTTGTATTATTTTCTGGAAAGTCATGCTTAGCTCTAGAGCAGCATCAGCCTGCTGCTGAGAGACACTAAAAGCTGTGGACCGTGTCCTTTGTGTGGTGCCTGTGTTGGACCAGAAAGTTTGTCTTTTTGTTGCCTTATTTCTCTAACGTCAGTTTGTTCCTAAACATTTTCTTTTTTTCCAGAGAGCTTTTGAGTTCTGCTAGGTCTGACACATCCCACCACTGTTCATGTTGATGTTCCATGGTAACTTCTGCTGGAATGTACATCTCAGTTCTTCTAGTAGCCAAATAAAAATACAGCCTTTGATGGGCTGTATGTAGCAGCAGCCCTTGCTGTCGTGTCACTGCTCTAGAATCAACCTGCCCTCTGCCCTTCAGCCCTTCGTGTGAATGGGTCCAGCCATGGAATTTCCACTCTGGTCAGTACTGGTGAGCAGTTAGCAGTAATCAGCTGTAGTTCATTTATGGGCCTGGAATTCCTACTGACAGGAGCACGGCAGCTTGGAAACAGGTCTTTCTTTTAGTCATTCTTGCACTTTGTTTAGCTTAGCTGTGTCTTTTGAGGATCGGTATTTAGCTAATATTCCAAGAGCTAACTAACTGTTCTTTTTGACACGTCAGTGTAGTTGCTTATGTAGCCTTTGTAAAAAAAAAAAAAAAAAAAAAAAAAGTTTTAAAAATTATCTAGTATAACTATTTTGTAAAATACAAATGTTTGTAAATGTGTAAATAGCTTTTAGAAAAAAATAAACTTAATTGATCTCCAATGTAATGTTGGGAGTAATGTCTCTTTATTTAAGCACTGCAGAATACTTTGAATGTTTTATTGACTTGCTCACGTTGCTTGAAAAGTCTCTGCCTTTGTTGGGCAATGGGGAAGCTGCCCTGCTAATTATGTAAGGAAATGCTGCTTGCTTGCTTCATTAAGGTACTCTGATCTAAGAGTGTTTTGAAGTGTTGTGTTGTTTTTTTGTCGGCCCAGTATGAAGGCAAACTGATGTAGGATATAGAGCATGCCTGTCAGTCCTGCTTCAGTATCTTTTCAAAAATTATGCAACTGAACAAATACAATTTAAAATGGGCAATTGTTTAAAATAAGAATATAGTGCAGTTACTGCCGGTGCTGAAATTTTTGTAATATACAGATGCAGTCAATTATCTACTGCCTAACTATGAACTCTTCCATTCCTCTGTACCACACTGTTTACGTGGAAAAATGTCACTGAATGGCATATAACCTACTTAGACTGCTTTTATTTGAGAGGAATTGCTGCCTTGAACAAAATGGTGAATGCTGTATACTGTTCCAGGTGGCATCCAGGTTTCCTTTGGCATCAAACTATGTATCTGGCCCACTTTCAGCAGGTTTTTGGACCACACTACCGTTACTCCATTAATAATGTAATGATTTTGTCTTTCTATAAAACTTTGTTCTGTGACAGATTATCTTGTGATTCTAAATAATATTCCTTGAGCCAAGCATATGAAGGTATGCGGTGTACCTACTGTGTACCTCAAAAGAAATTGTAATTGTTCCCACAGCATCAGAGCAACCTTTGGGTAATGTCCTTCTAACTTAACAATATAAGGGCATTAACAAATAGAAAGTATGCTTCTCCTTTCTCCCCCTTTCCCCCCCACTGATTATACTGGCTGTCTCACCTTCTTGCAAAGGTGGTGAACATACTTGGACCTCCTCCTGACAGCGAAGGAAAATCCATCTGATGGCCAGCATTCATCACACAAGAGATTGCAGGAACCAGTCAGTACTTCTCAGTGGATAACCAACCACTTTAAAAGAACTACACTTTGCAGCAAGTATTTCAGCTTTACATACAAGTATGAACTTCAAAAATCATTTTTTTTCTTCTCAAAACACTGCTGAAGTTCCTTGAAAGGGTCCATACTGTATGCTGCTCTCGTTACAGGATGATGTGTTAACAGGGATTGGACAAGCATAAGGCATTCACTCTCCAGAACAGAATTGTGTTATTCAAGAGTCATTCAGAATGACTTCTGCTAACTTACTTGGTGATGCCAAATAGCTTGAAGTGCAACTACTTTGTTCTCAGGTATGTCAGTCTTAAATCAATAGTAAGTGTTCTTTCTCAGAAAACAGAATGCAAAGTATACTTGAGGAATTATTAGAGCTGTGATACCTATTTAGGTAGCTGATAGAGAAATCTGTCAGATGTAAAGGTATTTTTTCCTGCACCATCACTGCTAGGCTGACTTCAAGTCATCTTTCCTCCCCTTCCTCTGCCCCATACTTGAGTATTTGGAATATTTCCTACTGCAGCTGAGCCCTGCTGCTATTACTTCCGATAACATTGACACAAGCACACTCTCTAGTGAAATAAACTCCATTCTACTATCTCCCAGAGCAAGACATTTATTACATATATAACACAGTACTAGCAAAACAGGTGACAGACTTTCAATACCCAAGATTACATTTGACATTTTAAGGGAGGCGCTGAGGACAAAGCAGTTAATTTGGGAGATCACACTGGCTCAGAAGAATAAATACCTTATTACACATCAGGTATGGTAAGTGTCTTCAAACATTTTTTCTTACACATCTTACATGTCACAAATGCACAAAAACTTTTTTTCAGTGTGGTTGGGGTTGTGTCACTTAACAAATATTGGGCTTACAGTTATTTTCAGAGATGCCTGGCTTCTACCAAATTCATTCATATAATGGTTGCCATGTTTTGAACAAATACAGACAAACCAGCTATGTGCAGGGAAAAAAAGAAAGCTCAATGGTGTTGAAACACAAGTGTTAGGAAAATTCTAGCTTGCTTCAAATAACTGTCTTCCCAAAGCAGTTTGTGAAGAAAAAAAGCAAAGGTACCTTTCAACTTGCTCGCATTTGACTGTTTTGCTAGTGTTTTAACTTGCAACGCTGTTGCTAATCAACGTGTGAAATGAGTATCTAAGAGTTCTACAGCAAAGCATGGAAGCAAACAGTTGTAGCCTGGGCGTGTGGATGACAGAACTTGGGAAGTATGCATTTGTGCAATCGCGCCATTTGCAGAGCATTGCTGATACTACAGGGAGGAAAGCCAGATCTATGACTCCTCCACAGCTTGAGCTTAATGCTATGTTGAGAAATTACTACATACAACTTATCAAAAAGATTTAGGAAGGATTGCTACCAAGTAAGCTTACCTACTATCTACCCTTTTCCCCTTAAACAAGAGAATGTATCAAACTCATTTACTACACCAAGAGTACATAGAACTCAGTGTTCATAGGAGTTACAGTACAACCACCTTTATTGAACCATAGTACAACATCTCAAACCAACTGTATTCTCGAATATGTAATACATCCTTAGGAGTAACTAGTATAAAAAGTATCAACATCAGTGGTTTGAATATAAAAATTTATTTAAAGTCAGAGTATGCAACAAATAAAACCTACAGAAAACAGATTTTCCCATCACAAGCTCTTGCTTACCAAATAATATTGTGAAAACACATTCCTTCAGTCATTATAAAGTTCTTAAAATACAAAAGAAATTAAAATTTTGTAAGAAAGTCTAGTAGACCAGAGACTGTTGTTTCTTCCAGGGTATTTTGTAGAAGCAAGGCTATCCTTCAATACATCCCACGCCATCCTCCTCCACCCATATTGCCTTGCCCATAGTATCCTCCACTATTTCCACTGCCACGACCTGCAAACAATTGACACAAGGTCACGTATACATACCTTAAAAAGAGAAAAAAACGTGATGGGTAATAAAAAACTGTTCAGCATCAGCTTAAGATATACTTCAGCACTATTTTTCTAAAAAAATATTTGTTGCAATAGCCAAATTATGAATAAGTGCCCCAGTGATTTACTATTTAAGCCACCCCCTTTCCTTTCTCCCAGCCCACAAAACCCACCCTTCCAAATCACATACGCACAGACACAGTAACACAATCACAAAGACAATCATAACACAATCATTAGGACAGAATATCTACTTACTGTAGCCCCCCAAGCCATCAGGAGTTCCATAACCGCCGCTGTAATTATTACCCATTCCCATTCTACCAACAGAGCCATAACCTTGATCTGAAAAGCAGAAGGTGCACTGTTATAATCTTGCAACTCCATCACGTTTTGCAAAACAAGCTGTATTTGGAAATGATACATACCCATTCCATCTCTGCCATAGCCTCCCATTCCAGAGCCACCTCCAGCAGTTGAATTCAGAAACAGCTCAATATATCGATGTTCTGTAGGAAATAAAATCTACTCTCAAAAAACACAGTAAAAAAAAAAGTTTACCCTGCATACAGTAGTTGGAGAAAAGAATTTGAGATGATCTACTTGTTCTGATCATCAACAAAAAGTCCATTATTAGTACCATATTTAAAGCACTGTAACTTCAGTTTGAATCCTCATACTGATTTACACCCTACTGAAATCAACTCAGTTAAACCCCCAATTGAACACGACACTCACGCATGTGATTTTTATCCTTGGACATAGCAGCTACCGCATCCTCATGTGTTACAAATTCCACATCTGCCTCGCCTGTGGCTCTTCCATCTGCCCCAATATCGATGTGAACTCTTATAGGATTCAATGGTGAGAAGAACTAAGAATAAAAACAAAGAAAAAAAAAATAATCAAATGAATTTAGAATTCAAGCCAGGTATGTCTTCTGGCGCCCCAGTAGTTTGCAAAGCACTGTATTAATTTTCTCTCATCCTGTCACACAAATGTAATTACTTGTCTCTACGGTATTACTTAGAGGTTTCTGTTATACAAATGGAAGAACTCCAGCTACAGAGCTTGACAAGCTCTCTTTAAAAAGAGATGCAAACAAAAATACTTGTCTACACACCTCTCTTTAAGAAACACGCTCTAATATGATGCCACCCTAGAAAGGGAAGATCATTACTTCGTTTTGAGGAAAAAAAAGCCAAACAAGGTTCTCAAAATAAGGACAATTATGGAACTAAGAAGAAAAAGCTGTCAATTTCTCTTCCTACAGCAGTTATTACAAAGATACAGTAGACCATCATTCCTGAAATTCTGTAGAAGTCCTTTAACTGAGCTCTTATGGGTAAATGTGAGCCTTCCACTCTGAACAAACACAGCACCCTACAGGTTTCCCACCTTGTCTCCCTAAAACAAGGCTCATGGCCACATACAAATGTGAAAACCATAATCACATCTACTATCAGTCTTCTACAAAATAACATTAATATCTTCAGTTAAGCTTAAACTTTTGAGTCTTGTGAAGATACAAATTTCAACATCTGTCTCTTATTTCTGGAAATAAAAAAGCATACAGGGGTTAAATGTAATTTGGGTGGCTTTTCAGTAAGCTTACCACAGGCATTACCTTTAAAAACCTCACTAAGTATGTATTAAGTATTGTAGAACCTGCGTAAGTAACTTAAGACTTCAGTTACTATGTATTAGAGCTATCACTCACTGGAGAGCCATAAGCAAGTTTGGAATAGAGATTCTTGGTATCAGAAAGCCTGATTTTGCTATTTTACTTACATTTGCAATATCATTCTCTGTTGCTCGAAAAGGCAGTCCTCTCATGTGAACAAAATGACCGCCACCATGGAAACCTGAACCTGCATCACCAGCTCCATAGCCATGTCCTCCCATGCCTAGGAAAGAAAGATAAGTGAAGAACGACACACACCCGCCTTTTTTTTTTTTTTTTTAAATAAATTAGAAAAAGAGAAGCACCCCCACCTCAACAAAACAAACACAATCATCTTCCTTTACAAAATAATATGAAGAAAATAAAAACAGAACTATGTATGCCTTGGGAATGTTATGTTTTACTGTTAAAAAAAAAATATATATTTTTTACCTCTCCCATCTCTCATTCGGTCATCATAGCCATCATTTCCATAGCCATAGTTATTATAACCACCATAATCATCAAAGCCACCATATCCTATACAGTGGACAGAAGGAAAAGAGCAATTATGTTACTACTGAGAAATCACAAAGTGATACACAAGAATCAATTTTTCAGTCTCTGGGCACCTGGAAGTGCCACTGCAAAGCATTAAACACTCATTTCTGAACTGACACATCCAACTGAGATATCCAGTTCTGCTGAAAAAACAATTTTCTAGTAACATTCATTACTCTTAAATACTAAGCTGCATTTTTTCTTCCCCAAAAAATTACAAGTAAAAAATTCCTTTTGAAGAGGCATGTCAAACCTAACAGGAAGCTACTGCCATTTCTTTATTTCTTGACAAAGACGTCAGAAACATGAAACTGACAACAGAACCTCTATCATTAGATAAACATACCACCGTCATATCCACCACCTCCTCGACGCATTCTGTCATACATACTTCCACGCCCAGCTCCATAATAACCCCCTCTTCCTCCTAATGGTCTATCATATGGTCCAGGCCGTTGTTGTCCCATCATTCTTCTCGGCATGTCAGAGAATCCTCTGATTTCACTCTTACTACTTTTGAAGATTTCAATGTATCTAAATAAGAGAGGATTTTCAAGGTAGAAATAAGAATACACGTATAAGCTGTCTGAACAGTAGAAAAATAACTAAACGTACAATGTGATAAAAATGACTACAGATACCATAGAACTTAAGTTCCTCCTCAAAACTGTTAAGAATCTTAATTGTATCAAAGTAAAACTTTACAACGGCAAAAAATTACAACATGAAAATTCTAGCTGTAGAAATTAAGTATAAAACATGTCTTTTCAGTATGAGAAACATACTGTTGAAAAACAATGTCTGGCTATGGCAGCACTTATCACAAATTACCCTACGTGAAAAACGACTGAAACATTCTAAGTTTAGCAATCTACACAGAGCAATACTGTCTCCCCCGCCCCCCAAATCTACCGTATTTCCCCAGTTAATTTAGGATGTTATAAAAATTCTTTAAAATACCCCATTCCATATAATAGTCCCCAGCCCCCCAAAAGCATTACTGTCCCACAACCCCCAAAAATAACCATTTAACACCATCCCAAACTCTCCATCCCCACCTGTGCCCTATTCTTTCCTTGTGTTTCCCCAGAGCATTTTCTGCTATCTCCTTTGAAGCAAACTGCACGAAGGCCTCCCCTGTGCTTCTCCCCTGGTAGTCCAGCGTCAATGTTATCCCATTTGGCACGATTTCCAACCCTTTAACCCAAGGACAAATAACCCCATCAAGGGGAACAGTGTTAAAGGCTGAAACATTCCCATCTGTAGAAAATACTTAAAGCATCTAAACAATAACAACGAAAAAAAGCTCTTAAGTTCCCCCATCACCCAACAATACAAGCCAACGATCTTTCATTAAACATTTATGGATTTAGCCATACTTGTTTTTTGTTTTAACTATGTGAACATACACCCACCTAGGTTACATGAAGAAAACAAAGCTACCAATCAAGCAATTTAACCGCTCCAAACTAACGTACAGGTTATAATCACAAGACATTCACCACCTTCACTAAATTAAGACACGTATTCAACTTTGCTATGTCTACAGTTACTTGAACAGGGCATACACCTTACTCAAGGCAATTTATGTCAAAGCAATCCCCCCTCCACCCCGCTAACGGCCATTACAAGTTACAGGCTTGCAAAGCATCGACTTATCTTTCACACAGTCTTTATGCTTTGACTATACTAGAGATACCTTGGAAAAACTGAACGATCTCTTCCTTGCTACAGCCGAAGGGCAGCCCTCGGAGCCGCACCACCGTGCCATCGTTGGTTGTATCGGTGGGCCCGTTGTGCTTTCCACTCCAGTCCATTTTTGTCTAAATCAAACGCTACCAAAAGGAAAAAACAAAACATTGAGACATAAAAACACAACAAATCGGGTAGGTTTTCATTAACAAAGCGGCGTTCGGCAGCATTATGGATATTTCGTTCAATTCCCTGGATATTTCAAGTTCACTCGCTCGTACATAAGCACGTGGACGCGGCGGTCCCCGGCAGTGCAGCAGCGCGGGCATCGGCGGCGCGCACCAGCCTCTCGGCGCGCTCCCGGCCCGTAACCTTTTGTCTCTCGCGGCGTGCCGGCAGCGGGGCCGCAACCGCGCAGCGCCGCCTCTCCTTTGTCTGCCATCACGGCCCGGCCAGCAGCGCTCCCGCTCCTTTTCCCCTTCCGGAACCACGGCCGCTAATCCCGAACCAAAGCGGGCGCGCAGCGCGGCCCGTCTCGGACTGGGGGCGGGGAGCTCTCTCCCTCCCTCCCCCCCACCCCGCGCCGCCGCCATTTACCGCGCCTCCCCGAGCCACCCCCCCCACCGCCTACCGCCACCGACGCCGTCCCCGCCAAGCACCCCACCGCCACCTCTCCACTTCGGAACGACTGCCGAGCTCCCTCCTGCCCAACCCCGGCTTCGGGGTGCGGCAAGCGGTACGCCGCCGAGGCTCGTCGGGTCGGCGGCCGCGTTCGGCTCCGGCGCTCAAAATGGCGGCCGGTCGGGAGCGAGGCTCCGAGAGCCGCGCCGCACCGCCCCTCCCCCACCCGCGGCGCCACGCCGCCCCCCCGCGGGCCGCGCCGCGCACACGGCCGGGCCCCGGGCCGCTTCCGCGCCCACCCTGCGAGCGGCCCGGAGGGGCTCGCCGCGGCCCGGTGCCGCCCTCTCTCCCTTTCTCACCCCGCGCTCACCGGGAGACCTTCGTACGCTCCTCGACGCGTCCCAGCGGGAGCTGCTGCCAGGAAGGAAGCCCCTCGCTTCCGAGCGGCCGGCTACCAGCAGCCTACGCAACCGCCACTGGCAGGATGGCGTCCCGACCGCGCGGCTATCGCGATAGCACCGCCGCACACCTCCGCCCGCCCGGACGACAGCGGAGCATGCGCGCTTTGCTAACAAGAGCCGGCGAACGGCGCCTCCTCCCTCTTCTCACGAGCGCGGCTGAGCGTCACCAGGCGCACGCGCGCTCCGTTCGCGCGCTGCGCTCTCTTGGCGCCAAGCCGTTCGCCCGGCGGCAGCGCGAGATGCAGCAAATACCCGCAGCAGTCAGATACCCGCAGCAAACATACTCGCAGCAGTCAGATACCTGCACCGGACAGATACCCGTAGCAAACACATACCCGTAGCAAACAGCCGCAGCGAGTGCCCCCCGGTCTCCTCACGCTGGCGGTGCCTCACGCGCAGATGCCTGTGGCCCGTCGGGCGCTGCTCGCTCCAGCTCCCGGAGTCGGCTCGGGAAAGGGGATGGGAAAGCCCGGCCGCTCTCTTCCCCTCAGTTTTACGGCCGCGGCAAAGCCGTGCGATGTTAAGATCGGCCTGGGGAACCTCACCAGCTCCCGCCTACGGAATCGCCTTGGGGCGAGGCGGCGGAAAGGCCCGTTGGGGCACTGAGGAGCGAGGGACGGAGTAGGGAGGTGCGCGCAGGGCCGGCGGCAGGCCGCGGGAGGAGGCTGGGAAGTGACGAGCGGCTCCTCCCGCCGTCGGGGCGCATAAACGGGGCCGCGCTGCGGGCAGGGCGCCGTGGGGAGCAGCGGGCAAAGGCCGGGAGCGCTGCGGCGATGCAGGTCCCCGTTTTCACGGTTGATGCCTTTACAAACCGGCCGTTTTGTGGAAACCCCGCGGCAGTTTGTCTGCTCGAAAATGTAAGTCTGAAAAAGAAACGGACGGATCTTCAATGAGGGGCTGCAGCGGTGGCTGCCGTTGTTGCGAGGTTGCCTGGGGCTGCTGCCTCTAGGCAAGGCGTGCTTGTGCCGCTGCCCCGGGCGGAGCGGCTTAGCCGTTATAACGGGTTCTCCTTTTTCCTTCCCAACGAGGTGTTTTTTTTTTTTTGTTTCCTGTGAAAGAGAGGAGAGACGCGTACAGCCCTGTGACTGAGTCGCCTTGTGTCCCTGTGACAGGCAGGTTTTGCTGCAGGCTGCACGGTGCCAGTCATTCTCGTGAAGGTGTGCTGAGCAGATGGTGCTGATTGGTTCACCGCTCCCCAGAACCAGCTGTTAGACCAGATTAGAAACGTACATGTCTTGTCTTATTTGTGTGGTATCACTTGATGGGAATGGGAAGGTAAATGTAGCAGTCTGTTAGTGGTTCGCATTGGCCCTCTGAATCCTGCTCAGCTCTTCCTGAACCCTCACAGATCTCATACGATGGAGCATGCTTACAAAGGCAGCCAAGCTGGCACACAACATCTCGCTTCAGAGCTGTTTTTGGCTATCTAAAATCTAAACACCCCCCTCTCTGAATGCACTGACCTTAAACTTGTAAACTTGTTATGTTAATACGTTCAGAAGGTGACTTACGTGTTGCCTATGGCATGTTGAGGTTTTAACGTTTCCTCTGCAGGCTAGAGGCTTCAGGGTCGTTAAAGCTGAAGTTCTAATTAATTTTGTTCTGAGCTCCAAGAACATATGGAGCAGCTAGGGCTGCTTCTGTTCTCTGTTCCTTCTCAAGCATCAGCAGCTGCTTTTTAAGAACTGGAGTACACGAGTGATGATACAAACCCTTCCCGAGAAGTGCCACATGATGGCAGTATTTCAATAAAATTCTATTATTTTCAGCAAAATGTTGGCTGGTCTTTGTTCTAATTTGGTATTTCTGTAGCAAGCGCTAATTTCCTGGGTTAAAGCAAAGACTGTGAAAGGTTGGGGTGTTGTCTCATCGTGTAGGTTTCACCATGGAAGGATCGATCTGCTATGCCTATCACTAACTGTTCTGCAGCAATAGCAGGGGATCGTTGGTTCAAAGGATTAAGGTTATTAAGGGAAAAAAGTCAAGTTAGCAGGGCAAAGTTCGATCTGACCAAGGTTGAACTTGACCAGGTCCGCTTAGTACATTTTCATTTGTATGTTAGTTCTTTACAGACCAGACCCTTGAACCTGGCTGGTCTGTGTGACCGGGGGGAAAGGAACAAGAGTGAAGTAACAACTTATACTGTTGCTATACCTCGTGTGCCCTTCTATCATGCAGTGAGCTCCAGCATGTTTCTTCCTTCAGTTTCTTGTTCCAACTTTTACTGACTTAGCACATTGTTCCTGTTGCTCAAGGAGTAATGTCGAGGGTACAGCAGTAAGTGCTGATAAAATGCCTTAGTTATTGTCCTGGCCATTGCGACATTCCCCCTGCTAACATGGGTTTCTCAGAGTTAAAAAGGAGAGCTGTAGCTATTTTTAGGTTGTTAGCAATGACTTCTTGTTGTGCCTTCAATCAAAATGAAAGATTCTGGAAGGTCCTTCTGGAAAGAAAGTCCTTTTGGAAGGACTGACTTTAGCATTTTGTAACTATCCTCCATGTCGTTCAAGGATCTGTGGGCTTACAGACGAGGTATGGGTAATGGCCACATACCACAATGATTGAACTAGTTAGCCTATTTTGTGCTGCAAGGGTTTTTTGTATTTTTGCCCTCACAATGTTTTGAACTAAAAATGAATCTGCTTCATTATCACAGGAAAATGAGATGACTGAATTGATTTGAAAGACAGTTTGATTCTGTATTTTTATGAGTTGTCATTAAATGGGTTTGTCATCTCATTGTTAGGACTTGGATGAAAATTTGCACCAAAGAATTGCGACAGAAATGAACCTTTCCGAAACTGCCTTCATCAGAAAACTGCACCCTACGGATGACTTTACCAAAAGTGAGTGGCTTTGTTTGCCCTGCAGTCTCTTAGAAAAAGCAGGAAGAAACAATGGGTGCATTTATAAAGAATGATGCTAATGTATAAGATGGCAAAAGCAAAATTGTGGAGTTGTAATGCATCTTCTAATAATATTATTAAGCCTTTTGCACATGGATTCATTTGTTGAGCTTTTCCAATTCATTTTACAGTACACAAACATTCATAAATCTGATCGTTTGTTTTAGTGCCTTTTGCAAAATAAGCAGGTTGTGTGCAGAAAGTCTCCTGAAAATGCTATGCAAAGGTCCTTCTGTTAATACTTCTATTCCTGCTAATTATCTCCTGAGATAATTCTCTTGTACAAGCAGGAGAAGAGAGACACAAAGCTTATTCTGTATGCGAAAGATTGCAAAGGGAATCTGGCTTGGCTGTTCAGGAAATCATCACTTACTGGAGATTGCCACAAAGTCTCTGTGATTCTGTAGAGGTGGTACTGGAACAAACAGGTTTCCAAAACCAAGGAACGTGAAATTGTACCTAGAGCCCATCCAGAATCACTTGGTGGATTAGTTTTCAGCCGAATCAGCTTGCTGAACCTGCTCACTTTGCAGCCATGGCTATAGCCTGGCTTTTCATTTTAGGTTAAGGTACTTTATTAGCATACTTGCTCTTAGATTTTATTTTTTAAACAACTGATAGCAATAGGATTTTTAGTAAAATGAAGGCTTACCATACTTTAGTCTTTTGTGAGTACCAACTGGTGGCTTAAGCAAAATAATTCATGACTGACTTAGCTGCGGCGCAGATTCCAGTACGCCAGCAAAACCCTTGGCACGCCTTGTTTCACTTAGGGGGATAAAGGTTTGTTTTTGCACTTCTAAGCAGAGCGATTTCTCTGCCGCGTTGACTCTTTGATCTTGCAACAAAGTAGCTTTGCTCTATTAGGAGTAGACCGCAGTTATAGAGGGGTCTCGAGAGCAGTAGGTATTCCAAAAATCATTCAAAGGCAGTTGTAGGAGCCTTTGAGCCCAAGACTGATTATAACATGCGTTTCGATTGACTGAAATGCCATTAATCCTTAGAAACTGTAGGAATAAATTGAAAAGAAAAGACAATTCCACTTAAAAACAAACTTTATTTTTAAGGTTCCCGCTTTGGACTCCGATGGTTCACCCCGGCCAATGAAGTTCCTCTCTGTGGTCATGCTACACTTGCCTCAGCTGCTGTTTTATTTCACATAAAAAGTAGGCTTACAAGCTATTTGTTATTATAGTAGATGCTATAAAAATTGTTTCTAATTAAGAAAATCTCTCTTTTTGTACAATTAAGTCTTCAGAACATTTAGAGAACAAGTGTGGAGATACCTTAGGTATTTTCTTTTACCAAGTGCTGTCAGGCTGCAGTCTGATGTCTACACTTGTTCTGATGCCCCACTATCTCTCTTCCTAAGGAACAATGCTGAACATGCAAATGTCATCTGGGAATTTTGCCTTGCAGTACAAGTTTACTGAACTTATTGGATTTTTAGCTGCATAACTTTTTTGAACATACTGGGCTACTTTATGAGCTATAATAATTTATTTCAAGCTCTTATGTTTGATACATACTGATATGTTTGATAATGTTCTCTCTCTCTCTAGAAAACCCAAACTCAGTTCTTACTTTTGTGACTCTGAGTGGGGAATTGAAAACAAGACAAGAGAAAGACCATATTGTGCTGGACTTACCACTTTACTCAACCTACCCACAGGTGAGGCAGGGTTTTGTTTGTAAAGGGTTTTCAAGGAAAGCATCTATTTGCTTGTATGTGTGTTTGGATACATATCTACCTATTTTTACTTGGGTAGATAGATACATGTAAGTACTCTATGATCTACAGTTTTCTTTTTTTCCTTCAGGAACTTCGGGAAGTAGAAGAATTAATAAAGGTAAATATAATGAGAGATGTTCTCTTAGAAATGCATTTAAATGAGCTATAACTGTATATTAGAATGGCTGGAAAGTGGTAAATTCACTTTGCTTGAGGCACTGTGCACGGAGGCTGACAAAACTGAAAACTCTGAATCCTGTAGTTCAGGAGATGGAATTCTTCAATATGCTGTAGCTAAACTTTGCTTTCTGCTGGCTAGAATGTCACATTTCATGGGCACTTTCGGCCTGCTGTATGCTTATGAGGACAATCTAGTGTCCTTGCCCTGTTCTTAGTCCCTGGATTTCATTCCAGGTTGACATACACAGAGCTCTTAGCACCTATCGTATCCATTCATGCACACAGTGCATTTGCTTTTCTTGCTTGTATGTACTGGAAAGTTGCATGAAGGATGTTGCATAAGCCCTATTCTAGCAGGGATTTTGTTATTGTAGGAAAATTGTAAGTAAATATTTTATTTTCTAGTGACACCGTTTCTTTTTGTTTCTTTTTTTTTGTACCAGGCTGCCACTGGTGACATGATTGTTCAAGATATCCGTTATTCTCCTGACACAAAGAAACTCCTGGTCCGTCTCAGTGATGCTTATGAAAGGTATCTGGTACTTTTTTGGAGCAAGTGTGCAGAAATTGATTCTTTTTGTTTAACCACACATGGCTCACTTATCTATTTTTGAAACAGGTGGAGATTGAAAACACAAATTTAAATTCCTATGTTAAATAATTCTTTAATCTTCCCTGTGAGCTTACGGAATCGGCAACGCTAAACAAGATTAGTCGGAAAACTGTCCTCAAGAAAGGGAGGCTTAGGAAACAGTTTTGGTGGTGGTGTCTTTTTGCCAATCTCCTGAGTCAAAAGTGGAACAGAAAATTAGGGGTCTTGGTTCTCAGCTGAAGAAGTATTCGTTGCATAGCTGTACAGGTGCACTTAGTGAGACAGGACGTGCAGACAGAATGCTGTGGTTCCTATGCCCCTATGGCTGACTAATCTGCTTACACATACTTTACAGCATCATAAGTAGCTTTACAGAGGAAATTCCAATTCAAGTCATTTCGCAGCGTTTGTTAATCTCGGAGACCTGAATTTCATTGTTATACTTAACAATTTGTATACATGTTGTCCAGACCTGAATTCTTTAATTAGATCAAATTGCAATTAAAGTTTGGCCTAACTACTGGCTATAGATTGAACTAGTGGGCAAATAAGAAATATTCTTAGCAGAGTACTCAGTATTTTTACTCTTCCAAAATTTCATTTTTTAGGGAAATATCTGCAACTTACAGAATTGTAGAGTGCTTTAGAATTCTCTGATCTAAGTAATATAAGCTGCTTGCTCATTCAGAAAGTAGGTGGAATGCTTATTTTTTGCGTTCTGTAGTGATGAAATATTTTTTTCAGTAATGAAAAGGTTGACATGAAAGTATACATTTTTGGAGGTTATATTCTTGGGCACTCTGTTTTCATAAGTAGATAAGAAATGCATGGTTTGATCTTTTTTCCTCTGCTTGCTAGGAGTGTAGGATGCGTTCTGGGCGGTCATATAAAATGATGTTGAGAGGACAATGCTAGGGATCTTTCTACTCCAGCACTTTACTGTGGCTGTTCGGAGAGTGCAGGGATGACAATCTTAAGGTTTTTTGATGCTTTTCAAAACTTAAACTCATGTTAAATGAAGAATATGGAATATTCAAATTCTGTAATTAAATTCAAGGTCTGTGCTGGAAGAACTACAAGTGGGCGCACAACGTTTTCTGTCAGCTGAAAAAACTGGGAAAGTGAAAGGACTCATACTCACTCTGAAGGGAAAGCCCAATGGAAAAGACAAAGGCCATGATTTTTACTCCAGATATTTTGCACCTTGGTACGGCGTGCTGGAAGACCCTGTTACAGGTGTGTGAGCACATGCATGGGAAATGGCTTAGTCTTGTTTCAGTTTAAAGGTGTTTATTGAATTTGATTCATGTGCCTTTATACTTCAAAGTATCTCTTCTAATGGAGTACTGTTTTCTGTGGACAGCAGGAAAACTTTCGTTATTGATTCCAAACTCGTTCAGAAAAATTCAGCTTCCTGCTGTCATCAGGCCAGATATTCCTGCCTCTTTTTTCATTACTTTTTCCCGACATATTACAATTAGATGTCAGTGGTTTACGGGCTGGTTCAGCCCAGTTCCGTGACGAGCGGGGCGGAGGGATCTGCAGATCTGCACCTCTGGAAAAAAAGGAAACGGGGCCCCAAAATAATTAAAAACAGCAGCACCGATCTGAGGAGAAACAAACTAATTTACTAAGTATATTATCGGAATGCAAGATAACACACTATAATACAATATAATCAGAATTGAAGCTAATAAATCAAATATAATGAGAGAGAGAATGTCCGAAAGGTGGATAGGCCTCACCACAACGCTGAGGTGAGATGCGCAGTCCAGTTGAGCAGCAGGGAGACGGGAGCAGCGCCCACCACGAAGGGCAGGCGAGAAAAAGCACATCAGGTGACCTTGCCAGGAGTTAAACCTCCTCTCCCTGACCGCAAAGTCCCCTGGGGAATGTAGTTCTTCTTCTCTTCAGGGCAGGTACCCAGGACTTGAGCATTGACAGTTAAAGTCCCAGTGCCCCACATGATGTTATGATGTGGAATACCGAAAGCCAAAAATCACAAAACCATGACAATTAGAGAAAAGCAAAAGACTATTGTGCAATTCAGCAAGTACTATAGAAGAAGTTCACATACACTTCTGTCATTGTTTTGTATTTGTGGTGCTTCAGCTGAGATCTCCTCTAGTTCAAGGACTCTTTATTGTGGATGTTCTGAGCCCTATGAGTAATACAAACTTAGCTAGTTATACTTTTAGAGGCAGAACTTCTAGTTTCTTTTATGTTCTGTGATGTTTGCTGCAGAATAAAGTAATGTTATTTGCTTAGGCATAAAGTGATCACAGATTAATAATTAGTCCGCTGAGAACTTGATCAGAAAGTTTCATTACATATTTTGCTGAATAGAAAACTTCTTTATTGGAGTGGTGGTGGTTATAGTACACTTCTAGCAGAAGGTTTTATAAGGAAATATAAACCACATGTTTCAGTTTTGTTTTTTTTTTTTAACTTCCAGTCCTACTTTTCTGTTACAGCCAGGAGGCAGAGTGGTAGATGTATCTGATCCCAGAGCTTGTTTATTATTGTTACATAGGAAAAGCTAGATGTTTGCTGAACCTCTGAGATTCTAGATTCCTTATAGCTCATAGTTGCTTGTCTTGCATCTGTAAGTTCTTTTATAGAAACAACCTCTTCACTGTATAGCTGATTTATACTTTTAACAGTGTTATGACTTTGTATTATCTTTCTTTTGCAATAATTCCTTAATCATTATATATCCTGGTGTCCCTGAGCCCTGATAATTACACTAGCTTCACATCTGGGTTTCCAGCAGAATCTTTGCTCATAGCAGCTGATTTGCACTGACACAACATGAATCTGAGAAGTCATTCTGGGGTTTTAAGGTATCTGCCCATTGGGATACAGTAACTTGGTTTTCCAGAGGCTGTAGCAAGATCTTAAAAGATCTTGAGCTACGTCCTGATACTTAACAGTGATTCAAGACTGGGGGAAAAAAGAACAGAGTTTTGTTTGTGAAAACTGTTAAGGGAGGGAGTTTTTTCTTTTTCCATAGTGACTTCTATCCACCTGTTCCTAGTCTTAAAAAATATCCAAAAATCATTTCAGTTTTTTTTCTTGTGGTTTTTGCTATTTGTTCCATCGAATAACATACTGCCTAGATAAATGATGTTATTGAATTTTAATGTTTTGAGATTCAGTTCTTAAGAAAGCTCACTTGTTTACCAGAAGTCAGTACTTTGGCTCAAGTGTTATACTACCTGTTATTCCTGAGGCTAATTACAAAGCCCTTAGGCAAAATTTCCATTGAAGTTGGAAGATGAGGAAGTAATACTGCTTGATTGTAAACAAATGAAATGCAGAAGCCTTAAGTTCTGTTTGTTTTGCAAAATCTAGGCATTTTTACTCTCAAGTACAGACATGGAACATTCAATCTGTGTATGGCATTTGCATTTTGAATGTAATCGCTCTATAAAATAGTGATTCTAATTCTGTGCTTTTCATTCCAATTTCTTTTAAGGATCTGCCCATGCTGTTCTAAGCAGCTACTGGTCAGAGCAGCTGGGAAAGAAAGAAATGCTTGGTAAGAGGAACTGTTTTCTTGCAAAGCTGTTCATCTATTTAAAAAAAAAAAAAAAAACAAAAAAAACTACAATCCAAAATATTGTAATAACTCCTTATCTGTTTCTCAACTTCAATAGTAAAATTTTTTCTGAGAGGTAATCCTTAAGAAACTGCTTTCTTTCCTACCTCCCAGTGTGACATATTAAGTCTGTAGGGAATCTGAAGTGTGTGGATCATAACTCTGTGGTTGGTTTTTGATCTCAATTTTTGTATTTTTACTGTCATGAACTTTCATCATGACTGAAGCTTGGTGAACTTTAGTTGATGTTCGCTGTGTGTTTTGACTGAATTGTACTTTGCTTCTTGCTCCTTAGGGCTTGCTTTTTCTTATTGGGAAGAGGTATCAGTCACTATTCTCATTCACAATCTGTATACGTCTCAGTACAATGTAGAAGCATGGAATCATAGAATTTCCTGTGTTGGATGGGACCCATAGGGATCACTGAGTTTTCCTTTCCGTTCATGTATGTGTTGAGATGAAAAAAATGCTTCTATCTGAATTAGGGATTTTTAAAGGGAAATTAGTTACTTGAGATTAATTCCTTCAATGAGTTCTTTAGGAAACTCATGATTTAAAGTGGCTCGTATTTTTATAGCTAGATAAGAGGAGACGTGCATTCAGATTGTACTTAAAGGACATGCTTTATGGTACAGTTTTTTCTTCTGTCCTAAGATTAGTTTTCTCATATGATGATGTTTTACATAGTAGCAGGAAAGGATAGAACAAAAAGCAATCAATTTAAATGTATCTAATATTAAATATTTAAATGGAGACAAGGTGCATAGGCACTGGCAACTTCATTTGCTTGTAATGAGTATGATTTGCAGTTCTACTCTTGAGATGACCGGATCTTAAGTGAAAGAGCAGATTTATTATTGATAACTGTTTTGTCTTTGGAAAAGTTAGGCTTAGTGGATCACGTGTTTACTGCTAAGCAAATAATGAAGACCGTGATGGGGGAAGAAAACCTGGGAGAAACAGTTACACTTGACAAGGCTAGATAGAGAGACATTGAGTGCTTCTTCACTTCTCATGTTTCTGTTGCTTTGCTAGAAAGTGGAAGAACAGAAGCAGTGTGAAATACCCTCCTAACCCTCTGCTTCCATTGCAGGGTGGTGATGTCGGTGTTGGAAATACTGTTCTTTTATGCGCTTGTTCTCAAAGACATGATTCTTGTCACTTAGTCTAAAACAAAGGTTGGATCCTTAATCTAATAGGATTCCTTGTTCCCTAAAGGAAACGTCTTTCAAAACAAACAGCTACCTTGAATATAAGCTTTCCTATATTTAGCCAAATGAATCTGAGACCAAACTTTCCTTGACACTGATAAGCTCTTTAAAGGATCTGCTAGACCTCCATAGCTTGATGTGGTAATCCACAGTGACTGAGACTTTTCCATCACGAGTTGAAGGAAAAGTTTTGCAATCTGTTCTGAAGATCTCTTGCTTGCATTTGTATCATACAGATCTGTTATGATTTCCATGAAGCTGGGGGGGGAGGGGGGGAGGGAAACACCATACTTTTTGAAAAGAAGAGGAGAAACTGTCTTTGTCCTTGTATCCAGATGGACTGGCTGTTTGTCTTGAGATTATAGAATCATAGAATGGCTTGGGTTGGAAGAGACTGTCTCGCTCCAATTTATAGGAGGGAGATGAGGTTCTTTAATATCTGTATACCCGGTGTGAGATTAAGAAACAACGGTTCATATGTTGTTGCATCCAGTTTATTACTAAGACCTAATCAGGGAGACGGGGAAGGGAAGGAGGGCGATAGAAAAGATGGAAAAGAAGCAGGAGTTGCATAAAGCGGGGATAGTCACCAGCAGGATCCAGCAGCGGTCCCGTTGCACGGTGTTCGAAGGTCCCAGGCAGAACGCAGCAGAAGACGGGGAGCAGCAGCGTGGCCGGCCTTGGGCAGCAGGCAGGTAGACGAGGAAGTCGAGGAGCCAATTCTTGAAGCAGCAACAGTGGTCAGGCAGCAGGCTCAGGAGAGTTCAACAGTATGCAGGAATCACCTCAATCTTCAGGAATCCCTCTATCTTCCGGAATTCCTCTCTCTCATGTTCTTCTTCATGAGGGATCTCTTGTCAGAAAACCCTCCCGTTCTTCATGAGGAATCTGTTGTCAGAAATCCTGCGTTCGTCATGAGGAATCTGTTGTCAGAAACCCTATCCTCATGGTTTTCAGTTCCTCTTTTATCCTCCTTGTTCTCCTGCCTACATGACAAGGATGGGCCTCGAGCAAGAGTCATTGAGTACCTCCTGAGATGGCCATCATCCTGAGATAAGTCCACACAAAGGAGCACTTCACAGCTATTTAGCTGCAGTTCATCTCGCTCTGGTAGCCCCTGGCCTTGTCCATCTGCATCCCCCAGACAAAGGATCTCACAACCTTTGCCCAGGACTTGCCTGAACTTGTTCATCTGTGTCCTTCAGACAAAGGATTTCACAATCCTTGGTCTGGACTTGAACAAGTCCATCTGTGTCCCCAGCAAGCTTTGAGACACAGAAGTTAACAGAATAGTCTCTTACAGAGATTCAAGGGCTGATCAGGTTCCAACCTCCTGCCATAGGCAGGGCCATCCACCTCCAGACTTGATACTAGAGCAGGTTGCCCAAGGCCCCATCCAACCAGGTCTTGAGCACCTCCAGATGGTAGTGTGGAGATCAGAAACTTTCATCCCACTTGTAGACAGTGTTTCTTTAAATAATTGGACAGAAATTCTGTCTGCATTTTAGGTGGCATTTTTTACTTTTATGTTTTCATGTATTTTACGTGTACCATGTTTTACCTCTTTTGAGAAACTGTCTTAAGCTGCAAAGGCAACTGATACAGCAACCATCTCCTCTAATATTTTTAGCAAAAAAGAAAAAAGTCCCATATTGCCACAAGGTAGGATTTTTTCATTTTTTGTGCAAATATACCTATCACAGTTTAAAGGGCTACGTGGCAAGTAGGTGGATGGAGATCACAACAGTGGGTTTGCAGAATTTTATTACATACAAGGACACATTAGTTTTATTTCCTATATTTTTCTACTTGAGTACAAATCACCTCCGAAGATTATACCTATGATTAGTAATGCAACTGTATATCAACCTACTATGATTTCTTAACAAGAAAGAAAGTGCATGCATTTTGTGTATATATATATATATATATATATATATATATATATATAAGATGCATTTTGTGTATATATATATATATATATATATAAGATGAATATAGCAGCAGCAAATAACGTAGCAGCAAATACATACTGAGGTATTGCAGGTTATTAAAAATATCTCACTAGTAAAATAACAATAATGCTTACAATTAATTGCCTACATGTGCACATATATTTAAAATGTTACTGGTAGTGAGTGCTATCAAACCATTCCCAGAAGGGGGTGTCAAATAGACCTCAGAAGGGTCTAATTAAGAAGAGTTTGCCCCCCACAAGTAGGATCACATAAATAATAGACAGTCTCACTTCGAAGGTGATCACCTTTGTGTCATGGGCTTTTGGGGTCATTCCCAGCAAAGATTTGGTTTGTTTAGGAAATTCTCTAGGAAAAGGAAAAGTTTGTGCAACACAGGATCTACTCAAAGAGGCTCTGTTTTGCTTAGAAAATAAGAGATTTTAATATGACAGACACATGAGCGTACAGTTTAGGGTGTACAGCGCTGCTTGTTTTTTTCCCCTGAGACAGCCAGTATAGCTTCCTATCCTCTCTGACATTTTGCTTTCTCCCCGCTTTTTTTTCTTTTGGCTAAAGTGGCCAATACCAGTTGCTGATTCCTACTGTCCCAGGTTGTTGTCCCGTTTCTCCTGACAATAATTTGCAATTACAGTTCCTTATTTTTCCATTATGGATGACTTTTCCAGCATGTCCACAGTTCTGAGGCATTCAGCCTCGGAAAAGCCAGCTGTGCCTTTCTAGGGGTGCTCCTGACTCACAAGCCTTGTTCTCAGGCTAGCTGTCATGGGCTATTTTTCCCGTAATAGACAAATATCTTTTATGACTGCTGCCATCAATGCCTTGTTTGTTTGTTTTTTTTTTAATATATGTGGTAGAAATGATACAAAACAGATTTAAAGGGAACAAATTCATATGGCCTCTTATCAACCTGTGGTTTTTTTGGTAAGTTCAGAAAAATCTTTTCCTTCCGTGTGCATGGAAGGTTATCAGGTATTACTGGAGTGAATTCCATTTGTGATGTGGCTATTTAGAGAAGGTGGCAGTCAATATATCATTGAAGGTTGATAAGTTAAGGCATCTCTTGACTACTTAGAAACTTCTGCAGTGTCTCTGCAGTATCTTTTATTGCAAGAATAAAGGTTTTCTTCCATTTAAAATTGAAAGTCTTTTAGTTCCAAAATGGATGAGATATGAAATTGTATACAAAAAGAAAGAGGAACATTATATTTGTTATCAGCTCTTTCTGGGTATTGTGACCTCTAGGAGGAGGTCAGCTACATCTCTGCTGAAGTATCAGACATAATATCCTGTGTCTGGGTTCTCTTCCTATCTTTATTAAACCAAACTGCCAAACAACAAACTCTCAATAAGTACAAAGAGAATTTTCCAGTCTTTTTACAAGGTGAGATACTTTACTCATTTTTCCTGGAGATATATATTTAAGATGTGTCAAATGGGAGTTTGCTATCAGTCTTTATCCTTCTCTTCATTTGAGGAATTCCTGAAATAGTATTAAATATGTTTTTAATAAAGATAATTTATAATGTCAGATATTTTAGACTTTCATAATTGCCAGTGAATGTAGTATTTACACTATTTAGCAGTTGTATCTGTATACAGTTTTTTGTGTATCTTTTATGTCATTTTGTGTATCTTTATGTCATTTATAAACATGCATAAGAAATTTAGTACACCCAAACGTATTGTGAAAGATTTTCCAAATTTATTTAAAGAGAAGAGTTTTAATTCAGGGCAATTTTTAATGCTTGGTAAAGCTGGGGGGATCTTTCTGGACCTCTTTAATCCAGTTAACTAAATTAATGTGTGAAAATAATTGCTTTTGTTGTTGCCTCTAATTTCTGTGATTGCTTCTGGGGTTTATGAGGAGTGGGAGGAAGCAGATCTTACTTGAACTGTAAGATCACCTTCTCAAAACATTTGCCAGAATTTCTTTCAACTTAAGGTCCTGTCTCTTAACGTTTTAGTCTCTTCTGTTTTTTTGAGAAGAAATTGCTTCATGAGATAGAATAAATCTACATTTGTTAGGTTTTTGCTCATTCAAAGATCCACGAAGTAGAGAGTTTTGCACAGTTATAATCACAGTTTTTAAATGATGAGATTAACTGGAAAGACAGACCAATAGAATTCACTGCTTTTTTTTTTTGGTATGTGTTCTTTTTCACTGGGCCGCGTCAGATTTATGCACAAGTGTAGCATTTCTGCCAAAGGAGAGGTGTTTCACTCCATCGATCAGAAGATTTGTTGACCTTATTTTTTGGAATATAAGTCTCAGAGGTCTTAATTTCATTAAGTCATATTGAGTAAAGCCTAAGTACAAGGACTTTTTCCTCAATCCTTTTGTAGGCATTAGAGATTTGGTCAAAACAATGATGATTTCTAAAACCAGGTATTTTTTCAAGAATAGCACTTGTTCCTGATTTGTCATTATCATGACATCACAAATAAAATCCAGTAGTTCTCAAATTCTGTAACCAATGCTCATGTAAATGGGCCTAGTCTAATAAGAGGCTCCTCAAAACAATGGGTTGATGTTGGTGTGAGGTCACTGGCCCCCTTCTGAATGCTACATTACACGTAAGTGTGCTGAAGTTTTTTGTACATACTATTGAACTTTCCTCTATCTGAGGGTAATCACAAAGGAATTTAGGGCACTGAATTGAATTACTGTAGATAATTTTTACAGATCATAACATACTGAAATAGCTGCATGATCCAAAACGCATCAGAGATGCTTGAATCTCTCTGAAGACATTGCTATTAAATGAAATCATCTGATTAATGAAATACTCCATGCAGGTCTGCTTTCTTTCAGTCACAGTGTGGAATATCAGTGTTTCTGTGTAAGAGAAGGAGATGATCAAATATTATTTACATACAGTTTTGAGCAAGATCTTTGTGACTTTTTTCCTCTTATATTTTGCAGGGTTTTTTTTAAATAAAACAAAATGGAGCAAAATCAAATTAGTAAGTCTGCCATGAAAGAGACAGCACTGATTCCACATTTAAAGAAGGAAAAACAAAATCTAACCAACCTCTAAGATTAGAAATAATTTAGCTCTTTTCTTTAGATCTGCTATCTCAAAGAAGTGGGAAAATTCAGCTGTGTATCTGTACTTGGCAATAGTAGTTCACCAAATTTAGTGTGGCATGGACCATTAACAGCCCAAAATATTATATTTGAAAGCATTTGTTCGTACATACATACTGCTCTTGTTAAAATCAATAACTGGTAATTCATTAAAGAGAAAAGACCAGGAAGCATCCATAGCAGTCATATAGCTCCTATTTGCACTGTTTTGGGACCCTTTGCTTAGTCTAAGAATCTGATATCCTTGCATAAATAAGAGCTTTCTTGTCAACCGTGGCTAAGAAATGACTTGACAGTGTACAGTATATGTACCATCTGTTAGAGATCTTGTACACTGCCAGGATCCAAATACAATCTCTACCCTGTTATAAATTAGGATATCATGAGGATATTATGTTCCCTTTAGCTTTGAACAACTCTTGCAGCTGGAATTTCATTAGGTAGAGAGACTAAACATCAGTGAATTGTCATCCATTTGCAGCCTTTTACAAAAGCAAAACATTATGAAACTCTAACCTTTGCTAGATGCCATCCTAACCAGGCCGCTCTCTGACCAAGTAGTTCTGCAACTAACATTGGACTTACTGAAACAAGACTGCAGAGTCAGCATGCCAAGCATTATCTTCTCAACTGAGTATGACTAAAAACAGTTTCATAAAAAAATTAGATTTATGATTATTTATCAGTGGAAAGCTTTTATCATTAAACTTTATCCAAGTGTATTAAATGATATATTCAGGATTATGTGAAGTTATAAATTTGTTCCTGTCTGTGTAAGACTTTTGTCTCAGTTTGTGACAGTTGAAGCAGCATCTATATTTCTTTGCAGACTTTTTCTGCTGGTTACTTCAGTTTTACTTACTCATTAACCAAATGTGTTCTTAGAAGCTAGTGTCTAGTTCTAGTTCACTACCTGTGAAGTGATTCTTTCTTCTTAAGCAGATAATAATATTATTCCTTCTTGTCTAGGGAAGTGGTCTATCTCATGAGTGGGTACATTAAGACATTTTTAGATGTGCAAAGAAGACTCAGTTCATTACAACAGAGTAAACCAGCATCCTTCATTACTTGCTATTATATACCACTTTGTTCAGACTCTTATGTCAAATTCTAGTCTGAGATACAGAGGCCGTGTTAGCCTGAATTTTCATGCATTTTATAAAAATTGATTTGTAATACTAAAGTTTTAACTCCGGATTCATGTTATTCTTGTTTCCATTCAGCTTTTCAATGTTCTCGACGTGGAGGAGAGTTGAAGATTTCACTTCATGATAATGGAAGAGTTGAAATTGCAGGGCAATTTGCTATTGTATTGAAAGGAAACTTGACTTTATGAAGAAACTGACACTAACAGTATCATGTATCACACCTTTATATTACTCATATTGTGTTGATTATATCGTAGTTTTAGGCAGAGCACTACCACTGTCCTCTAAAATCTTTGATTACTTATTGTCCATTTTTAAAAACTGCTTGAAAACGTTCACTTTTAATCTTGAAGATCCCTGGTATCGTTTCCTTCACTTTCATGTCAGGATTTCATCTGTAAACTGATCTCAGAAATTGTCCAAGGACGTCCCTCTTATTTTTCTGCTCTTAAATAATTCGTTTTTTCTTTTTTTCTTTTTTTCCCAGTTTCCACATTAAAAGTCACTTGACCTTCTGGATTGATTTATAAACTTCTTTATGTGACAAAACAATCAAACTGACTATAGTCAGCTTCCTTTCTCTGCCACATACTGAAATGATTCTTATGTTCATTAATTTACTTGAATTAAAACATGAAGAAAATACAAAAGGTTTGGAAATAGAGCTCTTTTTTATGAATAGTACTTTTCATGGGTAAATGTAATTGCTGTGACTTACAGTTCTGCTTATTCAACACTTCACATTTATAACAAATTTAAGAGATTGGCATAGTGATACCCTGAAGACTGTTAAAAAATGGAAAAAAAGAATATGTTATTGGTCACTGTAATGTCACTTACTTTTGAAGGACTGAGGATTTACTCATAAATTAAAAGTTTGTTCTCTAATATTCTTCAGTGAGCATGCTGCTTCAGATGTCACTTTTTCCTTTATTGTTCTTATCTTTTTCTGGGTTTATTAGGAATACCTGAAGTAACTGAGGTACTCCAGCTGAAGTTCTGTTTTCCCTTTCAGATCACCTTTTTCCTAAACTTTGAATTAATTCCTTAATAGAGTCCA
The DNA here is from genome assembly GCF_019238085.1 of Lagopus leucura. Taxonomy (NCBI): domain Eukaryota; kingdom Metazoa; phylum Chordata; class Aves; order Galliformes; family Phasianidae; genus Lagopus; species Lagopus leucura. The sequence goes on along the minus strand of NW_024962255.1, from coordinate 10,095,827 downwards.
ATCCCCTGCTGAAGCAGGTTCCCTACAGTGAGTTGCACAGGAAAGCATCCATGTGGGTTTTGATTATCTCCACAGAAGGAGACTCCACTCTGGAGTACCTCTCTGGGCAGTCTGTTCCAGTGCTCTGTCATCCTCATAGTAACGAAGATCTTTGTTGTGTTCAGATGGAGCTTCCCACGTTCCAGTTTGTGCCCATTGCCCCTTGTCCTGTAGCTGGGCATTGCTGAAAATAATCACAGAATCACCACCGTTGGAAAAGACCTTCAAGATCATCCAGGCCAACCATCCACCTACCACCAGTAGTGCTCACTAAACCATGTCCCTCCACACAAAATCCAAACGTTCCTTGAACACCTCCAGGGGTGGTGACTCCACCACCTTCCTGGGCAGCCCATTCCAGTGCCTGAAAATAATGTGTTGTGAATTCAAAGGCATTGTCACAGTGTGGGAACAGCTGAATCTTATATACAGTCCTTTATAAATGCTGAAGAACTTAGTTGTGACAAATTATTGTAGTTCCAGATATTCTGAATTTCAACATTTTTAACTCACTGAAGCCCAAGTATCTGGGGGCAAATGACAGTGTGAAAATCCTAGGATTTATTTAAAATATAAGTTCCTTGTTATTGTGACTGCACAGAACTTATTGAGTATGTGATTTAAATGCCACAAAGCTTGAGAACTAGGTGGCAAGCAAATCAACACATTGAAATGCATGTTTTCCTGTATTCAGGCTTGCTGAAGTTCAGGGACCTGATATACAATTTATAAACGTGGAGTCATTGTAGGCAAGGCACTGCAATGGAGACAGCTCAACAGCAGTGTCGCAGTGGCATGTTTTGCAGTCACCTTGATCTTGTCTTCTCATAAAGCAAATCACCGCTTTCCATTTAGTGCCTTAGACCTCCTTGAGCCCTCCTGCAAGCTTGTTTTGCTGCATTTGCTCCTTTAGTCTGGTTTATAAAAGTGTGAGTCTAGTCCATTGTCTGAGATGCTTTCAAAAAAAACAACAACCCACCTCTTTAAGAATATAAATGATCTAAAACAGCAATTATTGTTCATCTGTTGACATTTAACAAATAGGACTTTTTTTCTTTCTTTCTTTTTTTTTTTTTTATTTTCCCAGGGGGTGCTAATAATGAACAAAGGCTGGAAAATTTTATATAGCTCTGCTATCTAAATTTCCTGACTAAATGAATAAACTTGCTGCTTGATGCATTTTTTTTAATGGTTTACTAGTACTTAGTCTCTTTCAGTTCTGGATAGAAAAATCACCAGAGCTCAGGTGGGGTACTATGCCGTAATGTGTTTTTAATCAACAGATTAGTTAATCAGCCATGATTAATTAATGATGAATTAATTATACCTTATTGTGCAGTTCTGCTGCCTAAATTGAGCTTTAAAGGAGTTATTTTATTAATCATCATTGTGCTAATTGCAGACACTTACAGAAGGATCGCTAATTAAACATGCAGCCATATGCAAAGCAAGCAAGGCTGCTGAGAGTGGCAAGAAAAAGAGCATTGATTTTCTAAGTAGCAACTTTATTGTAATGAAATATTGTACAGTTGACCTGGTGATCCTAATTACTCACTAAGGCTTATTTTAGCACATTGCACATTTTCAGCCAACGGTAAACAAAATTGTTGGAACAAATTTTGTCTGACTTTCCTAATGGAAAAAGTATATTGTGTGAACTTCAAACAAAATTAGTTAGAATTTGCGTGGTCTTGTTTCACATTTTTATTCAAAGTTTTTACCCAGTAGTTTTGCTAGTGATATACCATTAATGAAACTTAACTGACTTAACTTTGAACAAGATTCTGGATGCTACTGGATAGTTGCTAGCTTACCATGGTGCCAAGTGTAATGTTCATTGCACTTGAAATAAGTACTGAGACTCAAAGTTATGTGAGTTTTGCATCAGAAAGAGGAAATCTGAAATTTAAATTAATTTCTAGGAGCCAAATTTAGCATGGAAAAAGCAGAAAGGAGACATTACTTAAAGATGGGTTTCTGGGAAGAAAAGTCGTCCTCAGCTTAAGCAGTGCGATTTGTAGATTGTTGTAACTCTACAAGATTTGGCTGCAAGAATTTCATGGAGATGCCATCATTGCAGACTTCCTTCTTTTTTATGCAAGTTGTTAGGTCTTTCACGTTTATTAAACACAATTTAATTTAAGAAATATTTTTGTTGGACTGACTATATAGTATGATTTAAATGATCAGTGTAAAACTCAAGTGTTTACTGTGCAAATTTCTGAAATAGGATCATTACAAGGCTCTCCATGTTTTGGATAAAGATCTGGCTGGATCCAGGAGTCAAGACATGAAAATTTCAGCACACTTGCTCACTTTACTTCATTGTTGTGTGCTTCAGAAGCCCAGCTCATGTAGGAGATGGGAAAATGTAAATGACTTAGAGGAAGAGAGCAGAATAAGAAAATAATCAATCAAACAATAGAAACTGTTAATCTGCTGCTATAGAAATGAAAGTGCAGATAAAAGGGAAGAAAGAAAACCAGTTTTATATATAATAAGCCTTTTAACAGGTTTTCTTCAAGAATTAATGAAAATCCTTTGCATTTCTTCTGTGTTAACAGGGTGAAAAATGACTGCATATATTAAAATCTTTTTCTGAAATTGGAAAATTTTGCTTGAAGTTGAAATAGAACATTTCACAATTGTATGCGTAACAAGAGGCTGTAGACAGGAGCCATGTGTTCACAAGGAATAGGAAGGGAAATTAGCAACAGATGAGATGGTTATTTCTGGGAAATGAAAGATTTCTTTGTCTCAGTACTCATTAGAGTGATGAGGAAACATGCCAGGAACAGAGGGAACCTTCCCAGGAGAAGAAATGGAAAACAGAAGAAAATTGAGGGCGATGATGTATCAAATGAAAATTAAATTAGTTCAGTTATTAACTGAGAAATACCCAAATTAAGCAGTTTGATTCTGACTTCAGGAACTTTTTACTAATTTGTGTTTGCAGAGGGGTAGATCTGTCTTAAAATCATTACCAACCTTATACAATAGGACAGAACAAAGAATTTTATTTTCTGTCATTGCTGAGTCAGTGTCCTTTCTTTAATTTCCTTCTTTCCTTATTCCTTCTTCATTTTCCTTTATTTCCTTCATTTCCTAAAAGTTGCTGCAAACTCTACCTGTAAAGCTTCAAAAGAATGTGGACATAAAGTATCATCATCCTCAGTAGTAGGAATATGGGAGAAAACTTGACTGGAGGTCAGTTGTAGCCTTTGATATTTAGACTTAGCATCTAAAGCAGAGTACTATAACTCTGAATTCTAAGTGTTTCTAAATTCATTGGTTTCTGTAGAGAGAAATTAAATTTGATTGTTGTTTTTCCCTTACTCGTTGGCGAGATAGAACATCACCTGGTTACAGTGTTCTCAGTCGTATATAGATAAGTTTTATGCACTTTCCAAGTGTTACGTGATTTTTTTATACTCTCAAACCAAAGAACCACTTCCCCATACATTATTTTTCTCCTGTTAGAAACTATATAGCATAGATAAAATACATTAAGCAAACACAAGGCAGTTTCAAACATCTCAGTAACTGAGCAGAAGAAGGAACTTGTAGGGGATAAATTGACTTTGTGAGGTGGAAAAGAAAATATATCTCTGTATAGAGACTACCATGTGAGTGTAGTTAGAAGTCTTAGGCATATTCCCTGTGTCTGTCACTAGCTGAAGTTAATGATGCTCTGACTGTTTGGATGTTTGGGGAATATAGGCTGAGCAGAGCTGGATCGAACTCTGAGGTACAAGAAATCCAGAAACATGAATTTGAATCCAGGTGTTCTCTACTGACCTATTGCTTACGCGTTTTGGATCCAAGCCAAAGGTGTGTTACTTGAGTGCCTATCAGCCAAGCTCAATTCAGGTGGGAAATTCCACTTGGCGTTCTTGAATTTTTATTCTGTTTCAGAAAGATTCCTTTGTTCATAAATGTATTTATTATTTTATATATTCAGTTTACAGCCATAAACTGAAATAAATGACAATTATGATAATTTCTAAGTCACCTTTCTGAACAAAAATCATTGTTTTATAAACAGCTTTTTGGGCTTTAATAGATTCGTGTGTAGTAACTTTCTGAAAACACATTTGATTGATGCAGGCATTTAATATCACAGTCTCTGTTCTTACCTGCGCTTTTAAGTAGCACGCTAACTGCAACTTTCAGAAACCTTAGCAGTTAATTGCATCAATAGATGAAGTCTGCTATTAATAACCAACTGCAGGCATTTTCTCAGTAAAGTTACAATTTCAGCAGAAAAAAGAAAAAAAAAAAAGATTAAAAGGAAACACCTGCTCTTGTAAATTACTCTGCTGCAGGTACCAACCCAGGAGACTCTGCAGATGGTTCTGTGTTTGCAAACCTGACCTCAGCACCCCTTCATCAATCTCTGACTGATTGATTCTTTCCAAAGTAGCGCACACCATATCCCAGGGTACTAGAAGACACCTTTGCATTATTCCCAGTCAGAATACCGACTAATTGGTACTTCTTTCCAATTTTAGAAGTTCTTAACAAAGGATTTTTTAGGATAAGTTCCTAAGGATAAGTTAAGGATAAGTTGTCTCCTAAGCACCAACACTGACCGAAAGACAGTGAAATCAGACAGGTCTAGGAAGAATTCCTGGGAGTTGTACTTTAAAAGTTAAAATCTTCTCTGATAACTGGGAGTATGTGTTAATTTGCTCTGTGCCCCAGGATTATGAAATAGACAAAAACAAAACAAAACAAAAAAACATTGGTGAAACACTGATCACTAAAATAGTACAGTATGAATTCATACCCTGCCAGACAAGAAAAAGAGAGGTCCTAGATTCTGTCTTTTTCTTTCTTTTCAGGTATCTTACTTGCCTTATTGGAGCCTGAGACTGATTATGCCGATTTTTTCTTAACTGAGACAAACTTTCTCACATGTGTTACCCAGTGTGCACTTACCTAGAAGCCTTGTACAATTTATTGAGTCCAGTGTAATCTTTACATCCATTTATCTTTGTAGAATTCATTAAATCCTTCCTGGAAAACAAAAAGGACACATGCTTGTGTTCCCTGTGCAGTCTTCTATGTTCCTATCTTGTGCAAATCTCAGAGGAAGACAATGAATAACATAGTGGTGTGTTTTGGGTTTCAGTGATACCAGCAAAATTTGGCTTTGTTTCTTTTTCACTGAACACTTCAAATTTTACAGGTTTTTTAAATTTTCTCAATGACTTATTTGCACTTAATGGCTTAAAGAAGGAGTGTTCTTTCCCTAAAGAAGATAGAGATAGCAGGAGAACTTGAGCTGTGAGCAGTTCGCCTGAATTCTTCATAGTTTCAGATTTGTTGGATTGCTGTCTTGGATTTTTAGGTAATTTTGAGTCATTTCTGCATTTCATAGCTGCACAGATAGAAGACCACTATCTAAGTATCCTCGATACATTTCACAAAAGGTAACATTTCACAGAGAAATCTAGGTATTGAAGCCGGTATGTTGTGATTTATGTATATCAGAAAGACATCCAAATTTAGTATGAAAATGTAAGCTTATGAAGAATCTATTATATTGCTTGATAAACTGTATTGGAAATGTTTGCATTTCCTGGATAAGTTATATTTTGTGTTTTCTGTTCATAATTTTCCAACTTTGTCCTGAGCACGTTGGAACTTGTTGTTGGTTTGTCTGTTAGATTAAGCAGCCATTGCTCTAAAGCTTGCGTTCCTGACATTTTGATGTGTTAGAACTTGGCCTGGACAGTTTCCTGGTGTTGCATTATAAAAGAAAGACTAATTGTTTTAACTGACAGTACTTTTATTAAATGCAGATTTGTCAGCCAGTCTGGATTACAGAATTGTAGTTATTACCATCTTCAAACATTTCTTGAGCTATAAGGAAAACCAAAGTGATACATATCTTTTTGATTCTCGATGGCACATGAAGAAGACCAGCTTCTCCAGTAGAAATGTGGCTGCCTTACTGCATTTTTTATGTTAGGAATTAAAGTCCACAAGTGGGTGATGATACATGCAATTGAATGAACACAATTATTTGTACATTTCAAAGCACACATATTTAGCAGAAGTGGCTGCGTATATTGTAGAATTTTTTTTCTATTTGAAATTTCCACTGTGATATTAATTAAGGCTGAGGAAACTTCCTGAACTTGGAATTTGGATCATTCAAGAGAAAATGCTGGTAAAATTTGATATAATGCTGTCATTTGAGATTCTTGGTATCTCTAGAATAGTAAGGAATGAAAAAAATCAGCTAGCTCCACAGGAGAACAGTAAACAAATAACAAGCTTTTTGATACTAAATATTCAATCCTTTTTCTGTATCAGTTTGTACCTACTGGGAAACATTGTCCTTTGTGCATTCTAAGTCCATCTAGCCTCATGTCTGACCAGTTACCACATTGCTCCTCTATTCACAACTGTCTTTAGTACTGGCTTTTAAAGTATATCCGTCACATCTAATTCGTTAGAGTTTGGAAATGTGACACTTGGCAGATCTGAAAAGCTGAAACATCACACGTTACCATGAGCCTGACTACAACATCTTAATCTTTCAGGACTGCATTTCCTTTTGATGGAAAAACCTCTGTGGCGTCCTGCTGTCCATTTGGACAAAAGAGCAGATGTGTTGTATGTGTGAATGCGTGTGTGCTCATCTGCCTATGGCAGGATACAAAAAATAGAGCTACAAAAGTTCCTTGTTAAGTTGGAAAGCATTAATTACAACATCAAGCCTTACAGTTAACAGTGTAAACTTTTTTTTTTTAATTGAATGCGCATTACTTAATTTACATAATAGTTTAATTATAAAGTCAAAATGCAATGGTAAAGTACCACTAAAAATGAAACAGATATGCTTGTATATATATAAAAATACACATATATTCATGTACACCAATTTGTTTTCTGTCTTTCCTTTTCTTTTACCCGTGTTTGTGATTCTTGCCATCTTTCAGCAAATAAAGATAACTTTCTTCTTATCATTTAAAAAAAATTGTTTAAAGTAAGTAAAGATATTCTTATGGAAAACAGAAAGAGTTTAGCATCCCAGAAAAAGTGAATACTATTTGTTCATTAGATCAGTCCATGCCTGGTTCACTCTAACAGCACTATGAATTGATGATGACCAAAACTTACTGTTATTTTTAGTTTTGCTTATTTGTTTAGTCTCATTAACTGTAGTTGGATTATATAAACGCATGGCTAAGCATGTATATAAAATTAGCATGTGGGAATTCTGTTTAGAATTAACATCTTAACTACTAGGCTTTTGGAAAGACAGTACTTAACATTCTAAAATGTATTCATGGAATATTTAGATGATAATTGTTATTATTATGTATTAGTAAAAGAAGTTCAGTCTGCAGTAGTGTATTTTAAATTATATCCCTATATATTATTTAAGACTGTTAATTTACTAAATAATAAGTATCAAAAATATTTGAACCATTATTGAAATAGTTTAACTGATTTTTGAAATAATTCTGATTCGTTGAAAAAGTCACTTGGCTACTAATTAAAAACATACATGTTCTTAAACATGTTATTAAATAAGAAGAATTATTATATCTCATCTTTATGAAGCAGCATTTGACAGTTTAAGTCTGCAAACATTACTGTAAACACAATCACTTCCCCCTTGTATGTATGTCTTTGAGTGGTCATATTTTTTTTTGAATTCTTTTCAGTGCAAAACTGAAAGTTATGAATATTTCTAAAAGCCTGGACTGTGTAGCTGTTCCTCCAGAAATGCTGTTGTGAAATACTCAGAAAACCAACTGTAAGTACATTTTGCAAGTGTACAAAGTGAAGAATAATAGACAAAAGTCTCATTTATTTAACAGCTTTGACCCATTACAGGCTTTTAAATCATGCATCACTGACTTCAGGCTTGCTCTTGTCAAGCTACTTATAGATACATGTTAAATCAGGCATTTCATATTTTTGCCCTCATTTGCTTTTGTTTACCAGCAGGAGACAAAATATTTAATTAGTTTTGGGGCATTTATAATCTCCCCTGGGCAAGCTCCTGCGACAATGCTGGACGCCACTTCTGAGTTAATTCCTGTCATGCTGGCCCCTCCAGTACAACATATGGGTAACCTATAAGCCTTCAGCAAAAGTTGCAACTGAACTATTAGAGGGGTGGGACCTCCCTGCTGGGAAAATGCTGGGCAACAAAGCAAAAAGGGGCCAGTGTCACCGGTGGAGGTCAAGGCAACACTAAGACCAAACAGCATCTGGCAAACTGTGCCAAGTAGAAATCGATTAGAAGCAGGGCAATTGGTACAAATTTTATGCCTATTTGCACAAGAAAGTAGTTCCTCCTGAAGTGAAAAACAATAATAATAAAAACAGAAAAAGCTTACACTATCATGTGTCATCACCCTTTTTATAGTTACTTCATATATTTTTATTCCAGTCAGTAGAATGGCACAAACTATACACTATTTTGTTTTGGGCAAACAACAGTAATTGCAACTTTAATTATGTTTTGAAGACAGAGAATTTTGAGAGTCTTCTTCCTCATTGGTTAGGTACCAGATTTATAACTGCAGTTTTGTTTCCAAGGTGGATTACATTCTCTTCTTCAGATTACAAGTCAGAAAGGAAAAAATAAGAAAACCCCTGATGCTATAGACTCTAGATCCCAGCCACTGTAAATTCATGTTGCTCAGCCCACTTGAATCCTTACCTTACTTTTCATCTTTTTTACCTAATATTATCACTTTCTGTTCTTGCCTGTATCTTTCCCTCTATCTCCCTACCCTTATTTTTCTCCATTGTCTTTCTTTGCTTTTTCTTGTTTGCCAGGAAGATAATCCCCACGTGTTAAGAGAAAATAAAAATACAAGAAAATTGAAAAAAACAAGTTGTCTTTTCACATGTCAATAATTAATCTTCAGTAACTAGCTTAGGAGAGCTCTAATGCCCGACAACTGCTAAGAACCTGCCACCAGGTTGTCTGCTACATACAGGTAGCCTTGTTGTCCATGGACTTGTGAAGGCTGGAACTCAGTGCTTGCAACAAAATCCAAGTAATCCATTGTTACAATTATTAGCAAGTTGGCTGCTTACAGACATATTTGAATTGGAAATTACAGCACTTACCATTTTAGGTACTATTATGAGGAATATCATAAATAGAATATACTGAAAAAAGAAAAAAATATATAGATACCTCAAGGGAAATAATTTCATTTCAGAATGAAATTCCAAGCTGTTTCTCAGCATTGTTGCCTGTTCAGTTTTTAAATTTGGGATTTCTTATGGTTTTTGTTCTGAATTCCAAATCAAAGATCTGGTTTAGGGATTAGCCTGTTAATGATCTTGGCATTATTATTTTTAGTAGAAAAAAAAATAGTACAACTAAGACTTTAAAAAAATTAGCAGTGATTTTCTGCAATAACAGTGTGTCTCTTATTGTTCAGATAGAAAATAGCGTAGGAATTACAGGATCATATAGCAGTCAGTTGCATTATTCGTTCAAGAGATTCAGATGTGTATGTTTAGTAGCTTTACTAGAGCCATCAAGGGAAGATCTTTCCTATTCTTCTACCATTATCTGCCAGGTGGTCCCACCAACCCACCAAGACCTACTTAACTGACTGCATGGGCAGCTGATTCAACTTATTAATCTAGCAGAAAACCAACCCTTAAAAAAAATATTTCTACTGGTCTTGAGAGATTAATGTGTCTGTCCAGTCATATAAGCATCAGAATGTGCAGAAGGGGAGTATAGCCTTAAAAGAAAAAAAGGAGGAATGGGTAGAGAGGAAGGAATGATAAGACCTCCTATTTTCCACAGTCACAAGCTGTTAGATCTGTTCAGCTCTTCAGCCTGGCTGTATTCTGCTCTGTCTGGTTCACTGAGTTGGCTCTAATTTATTTAGTCCATCATCTAATTTATGTTAACTGTTAGTATCCACAGATACATAGCAGAGAAATTCACATATCTCCTACTAACTATGTGAAGACCTACCTTGTTTTTGCTTCGAACCTCATTCTAATTAACCTCTTTTGATGCACTTTGTTTCTTATTTCATTGTTTCTTATGTTTTGCCAGCATCTCTCAAATCCCCACTTTGCTGGCTCTTTTCCAGCCTGAAGAGTCCATTCTAACTTAGTTGTTCCTCCTGCAAAATCCATTCCATACCTCTGATTACCAGTAGTAAATACTTGATCATCCTTGCATGCTTTTTAAAAGATTCCTTTCTTCTACTCTTTATAATTTTGCTAAATCAGTCAGAAATTTTGTCTCTGGATATCTGCCTGAGGCTGAATTGTTTTGAAAAGGTTGACTAACAAATAGCAGCTTTCCCTGATAGTGTTTACTGACTTCTTTGATTTACATTAGAGGGACAAAAGGACACACATGATCAATCATAATGTCTCAGACTGTGATATACATTAAACCTAGTGTCATGTAGCTGTAGTAGGGCATATCCTGGTAATGCCTACACTTTCTGCTCCATCCCTACTTTCCTGTAGCCACATGGTGCTGCCACTTCCTACACACTGAAACAAATGGCCATGTGACTTACTGCCTAAATCAGTTCAGCAAATGGTCAATGTAGAGAACGCTACTACAGTGTAAGGGAGTAGTGTTTCGGTCAGACTGGGGAACTGACTTGCCTTATGACTGTGTGATGGTTTACACTGCCAGTGTTTGAGACAAAGTAAGCCCCTAGGAATAGGAAAGGAGTAGGACGACCTGTTTTAGTGAAAGCCTGAAGTTTTAGCATGTAAGATGTAATAGTACCAAATCACATCCTCTGCTAAGATCAGATGTCCTAAGATCAGTTGTCCTAAACTGCATTACATTTGTCTGACCGCATCTTTTGATTATAGAAAAACTCAGTAAGCTGATTTTCCTGTTGAATTTTTGTTCACCCATTCTTTGTAACAAGCTTAAGATGTTTTGTTTTGTAACACTGGTACTGCATCAGTGTCAGAGATCTCATTAGATTTACATTTATAAATTTCTGAAAATGGTCAAATAAATCCTAGTTCTCATATGCTGGTTCATAAATTGTTGGGCCTTAGTTCCCACCATGTCTACAGAATCTGTGAAATTTGGTTAAAGGTGTTTTTTTTTTTAAGTCCTTCTTTAGCAGTGCAAAAGGTAACAACATCATCCTCAGTGGTAACTTCTTCTTTTCTTGAGCTGTCTTTTTTTAAATATGTGTGTATATCTGTATGTATGTAATAGTAATCATCATCTATACATAATATAAGGGAGTAACATTTTTGATAGTTAAAGGTGCAAAACATGTTACTGTCATACCTTGGAAAAACAAGCCCTCTCTCTTTTTTGATGTTTGACTATTTGTAGTCTGTTTTAGTCCTCCTGTTGTAGAAGGATGCTTTAAAACAAAGCTACGTTGAAAGGCTGCTCTATAGGATCCCTGGGAACGCTGGGTTTTTTAAGTCTCACATCTCACCTGAAGGAAAGCTACTTAGAAAGTGTGGCATTGAAAAGGATGAATGGCAAAGAGAAACAGATAAATTGACAAGAAGCTATAGTGGAGGGGTAGTATGGCCAATGACCTTTAAATGTGGCTGGGAGATTTTCTTGTTGAACTGTTGAGGGAAGTGATCACCTCAGAGAGCAGTTAGAATAAAATGAACTGTTGTAAGAACATGCTGAGAAGTGTGCAGTATGGCACTGGGAAGCTCTAGGTAAAATTATTGCAAACTCATTTTACTGCTCTAGATTGCTATTAAACTTCCCAATAAGAATAAGCATCTAAATTTCTCTTGAGGACACCAGCATTCACTTGAGAGTTTTTTTTTTTTTTCTTTGCTGATAGACCTATAGGGAAGTATTTCTATTGGAGTGATAGGGGAAACTGTAAAAGAGTATCTCTGAGCAATAAGTAAAAATAAAGGGAGAAGAGGGTAGAATTACATGAGCTGTACTCAGGGCAAACTAGAAAAATGAGAAAATCGGGCCAGGTGAGGGAGACTTGGGAAAATGTCACTGATACCCTTCCTATTATCTGAGCAGTAAAGCAGTTTGTTTTCTAGCTTGAGATGGTGTATTTTCATATGGCTAATGGACTATAAAATAATAATAATTAAAATAATAAAACAAATAATTAAATTGTGTGGATAAGACACTGATACTCATTTTTCTGTGGAAAAATATAGCCTTTTTAGATGAGCAGAAATATTTTTTCTTATGCATATCATCAAACAAAAACAGTTGTATGCTCGAATAATATATATTTTCTCTATCTAAAGCAGAAACTAAAAAAAAAAAAAAAAAAAGACATGAAAAGCAACCATTTTGACCTTCCAAGGAACAATTTTTAACCTTACCTGTAAGCCCTAAGATTCATCAGCCAGATGGACTTGTGCCCTGATTCTGTGATTTTGCAGTAATTCGCACAAAGTGAAGTTAGTTGTTCTTGAAGAGAGATAAAACTCAGCTCCTCTCTTGAGATGATATCATTGTGTTACTCAGAGAATGGTAATCATGGAGAATCAATTAGAAAGGAGGAAAATTGATGGTACTGTCATTTGCTGTCTTGCTATTCATTAGTGGAGTAAAGTAGAAGGTTTTTCTGAATTGTGATTTTTATATTTGAAATCTTTGTAATTCATACTTGCAGAACATGAAGTTAGAAATGCTTTTCATACTTAAGACATTAAGTTAGCAGCACTATTTTCATAGTAAGAGTGATTAATAATTTGAACTGAGTAGTAAATGTCCATGAGAATGCACAATATTTATTAACTAACCGAATGCTTTAATTTTATTGTTTTCTTACACATTGAAAGTCCCTTGAGATTCATTTTAAGTGACAAAGGATTCAACTAAAATTATTTGAGCACATTAAGTTGCAGTGCTACAATATGCTGTGACAATGGCATAAAGATTAAAGGTGTGGGTTGTTTTTTCTTTTTATTGCTGCCCATGAAATGTCTTCAGAAAAAGAAGTATCTCACGAGGTCTAATTGCTGATCCTTCTGTGAAAGACATATGGTTATGTGGTTTTTGGAAATGTGCTGTTTTCATCTCTCTCACACTCACAAGTATTCAGAAATTGTCATTCAGAAGGGAACACATTAATGTGCAGTAGTGCTTTTTTTTTTATATTCGGGAGAACAGGTCAGCGCACACAAATAGGAATGTTGAATATTATAATGAAATGTGATGAAGTTGTACTTCTTTAAATATTGAAGATGCATCGTACATTTTGATAATGGAATAATGGAGACTCCCTACCCCAACCATCATCTCTGTTCAAGACCATTAGGATTCAGAATATTAAGAGCAGACCAACTGGGCGTAACAGCCTACGTTCAACATCTGTCGTGCTCGAGTCCATTAGTGTTCCATTGCATCCTATTGTTTTTGGATTATTCAACCTCATTTCATTGTCATTGCTTCTGCTAGAGATTAATCAGCTGTTTACAACTACTTCAAGTTTTAGAGTCATAATGAAAACGATAGAGTCATAGTTCTAAATAAATATACAGTATTCAGTCTCTAATGAAAAAACTTAGTAATTCATGAATGCTGGTAACAGTTTAATTAAGTCTGAAATCAATACAGATAATAAATCATTGTGTGGCAGTTTTTTTTAACCTTTTGTGTATAAGATAACATGTTCATATGATTTTTTCCTTGTAATGTATGTGGATAATGGTTTTAATAGTACAAGTACTGTAAAACCAAGATTATATTCTGTGTGCCTGAATGGTGACTTAACTGTCACTAGAGCTAGTAGCACAAACAAGCTCTTACAGCCAGAAAGCAGATTCATCTTTTCCACACTTTCTTTTATTCTCGTTACTTATTTGGGGATATTCCTAAGAGGGCACATTCTATGTTTACATTCACATAAATATGCATATATACGTTACGCAGAGCGTGTTAAAAAGAACAGTTTTCAGACTGTTTGTACTGGTGTGTCTGTATCTCAACCTCTCCAAATACTTTAAAAATTATTAGATAAATCCATAGCTACATTTTAACTGTTTAAACTTGTTCTGAATTATTTTCATAATGTTGCTGACATGCAAATATATAATCTCAGTTTTTCTCGAGATACTGTTCTCTTCTCACTGGTCTGTATTTGAGTCCTACAAGATTCCCGATAATTTGAGTTTTTTTGCTTTAGTCTTGTACAGTAAAGCACAGTACTATTCTCTGCCACACAACACCAAGCTAATTCTTCTCTGTTTTGTTGGAGCAATTTTTTTACTCCTAATACTATCTACCAGAATTTTCAGATATTTTGAAGTGCAAATGCTACAGTGCACAGTGAGAGTTTTTTTTCTTCCCTGAGTTGCAACAGATTATCAATTGAAAGGATCTTTTGCTTAACTGCCCAGAGTCTTGTGGGGCCAGCCAGACACGGCTCCAGATGGCAAGTTGTTAGGGCTGGACAGAATGGCTTTGGAAGACTTCTCAACAGATGAAGGCTGTAATGTTCGGGTTTTACTGTTTTTTTTTTTTTTTTTTTTTTTTTTTTTCCTTCCCCCTGTGGTTCCCAGGCTGGGAAGGTACTGGGATGGAAGCAGAGTGCCGCCCGCCCACCTGCTACCACCTGTTTAGCTTCAGCAATTTCTATAAAGCCTCTTCGAGTCTGTAAGACACGATCATTGCTTACCGGCGGCAGTCAAGAAGGGAGAGATTTCTGTTAGAAGTTACATCTTCAGATTGCAACAGTTCTTCTTATCAAAACATCCTCCTAAACTGCATCAGAACTCCTTCCAAGTGAAACGGCCATTGGAGTGGATGTCTTTTTAATCCATTAATATCCTTTCTGGCTTAAAAGGACCTTTTTCTTCACTAACTCGTGTTTTGAGGATGGAGATTTTGTTGTTTTTTTATCTATGTCATTGAGCTTACAGAAATGAGAAGAATGAAAGCATAAGGCATTGAGAACTCTTTATTCTTTCATTAAACAATAAGCAATTTTCAGACACTTCCAGAAGAGCCAGAAGAGTTTTTTATTTTTTTTATTTTTTATACTAAGATAAATATCTCATCGACAATATCTGGAAAAAGATTCAAGAGGTACACAGGCTACTTATAGGAGTACTTTCTCTACAACTGTTTAGACACTTCTGTTTTAAAGTGTAATTTTTTTTCTGTATGTGTGTGAAGCTGCAGCTGCAATAAATATGAAAACCTGTAAATCCAGTCATTTGGATTCAGGAGTAGAATCGGACATCCAATGCAGAAGTGGAGCAGGCTGCGTTGTGAAGTGCAGCACAGAAAGAATGGAGAGTGCTGCCAAGAGAAGATTGGCTGCCAATGCCAGGGAGAGAAGACGGATGCAAGGGCTGAACACAGCCTTTGATCGTTTGAGGAAGGTGGTCCCACAGTGGGGTCAGGATAAGAAGCTCTCCAAATACGAAACCCTTCAGATGGCTTTGAGTTACATCATGGCTCTAACACGAATACTTGCTGAAGCAGAGAGATACAGTACTGAAAGGGAATGGATTAACCTTCACTGTGAACACTTTCATCCAGAGAGCTACCACCATTATACGGGACAAAAAGTGGCAACAGACAGTGATCCTTATGCACAGCGAATATTCAGCTATCACCCTGAACACTTTCAAATAGCTAATTAGAACTTATTACAAGCTAAAAATATGCAGCAGGCCAGATGTGTAATTTAATAATTAGCAAGAGTTAATCTGCTTGAATAAGGTAATATTGGCATTACAATAGCTTATTCGTGTTTGTGTCTTACACTAATTTGACAAACTAAATTTGCTTTGAGAACTTAAACCAATATGCATTTAAGAAGTATGAATTTCTTTACTGTTGATAGAAAGTTGTTTGAAATCTTACAGACTATTGCTTGCTAGTTAATTTGGCTCCTTTAATTAAATAAGTCTTTTTATTTAATTATGATCCATGATAGTATTTCCTACCAGTCAGGGGCCAAATTGACCCTTGCTATAACTGAATGGAGTAAGACTACAAATGAGTTTCATTCTACATTTTTATTTTTATGTCAGCTTTAAAGTAGTTCTTTGTTTTGTTTTCCCTTGAATGACTCCCATGGAACAAGTTTTATACTGGAGTTCTAGTCCTTGGAGAACTAACTGTCTTAAACTTTGTAAGTTTGATATATGGGTTCCAAAATTATGTAGGTTTGCTTTAATCCAACTTAGGGTGTCTCTTGTATGCTCGAAAAAGAGCTAGCTTCAAGTCATGAAAATGTTTTTATTTTTAGTGGCTGTAAAAGCACATGTGGTTATATACTGTGAATGAGATGCTCATGTGAAAACAATCTAAACATCTGGATTTTGTAGTTTGCATCTTATTTCTTAATTTTACATTACCTAGAGACAGATTTTGTAAATCATAAATAAAGTGTTTTCTATGATATGTGCTCATATACTACCTTAAATTTCCAACTCTAGAAATTACTTTGTTTTCCTTAGTATTCCACTTCTTCCTCAGCCCTGACAGCTTAGTGTGCAGGAAAAACCGGCAAATGATGTTTGTCACTCAGTTACAGGAGGATGCGTATTTAGTGTACCCTCCAAAAAACAGCTTTTAAAGATAAGTCCTGTTGAAATGTATACTTTATTTCAGCCCTGCTGATGTCCTCAGTTGTCTTTTATTTATTTTCTGCTTGTGCTTGTGGAAGATAGAAGGGTTTGGATAGAAAAGGCAGAAGAGTTAGGAAAAGGAGACTGGGAAGGTGGAGAAAATAAATAAATAAAAATGA
This sequence comes from Lagopus leucura, assembly GCF_019238085.1. Taxonomy (NCBI): domain Eukaryota; kingdom Metazoa; phylum Chordata; class Aves; order Galliformes; family Phasianidae; genus Lagopus; species Lagopus leucura. The sequence goes on along the minus strand of NW_024962255.1, from coordinate 10,079,082 downwards.
GTAGGAGCAGAACAGCAGATGTATCCACAAAGGCCTGACTGCAGATGTCTGTTATGATGGTGGCAGACTGTGAAGATGAGGATGCTTCTGCTGGTTCTACTGTTGGGAGTTTCCAGAAATGAGCCCTTTGCTAATGTTAGCCATCTGGGAGAAGGAGAAAAGGAGCTGCTGTCCCAAAACAATTGGTGGTGGATTTCCAGCGGGGAAGGCTGGCAGGTTCCCTGCTGCCATATCTTGTCATTTGAAAGGATCCTAAAATAAAAGTGGAAGTTTTGAGAAGAGCTATTTGCAACAACTAAGTAGCTTTCAATGGAAATAAAAATAAAAAAAATACAACCAGCAATAGGAACTAAGCGCTGTTTTGGGACTCTGCTACAGGAGCTGTTATATATGTAGAGAGAGAGACCTGACCTTAGTATTTGTCATCTCCCTGAACCTTCGTTGACGTTTTGCCTTTGATCAGTGTCTTGTGGAATAGTACACTTCCAAAGCCACAAGTTGGATTGAATTTGGAGTAAAAGTTGCTGGGACAGACTTTCAGGTCTGGGTTAAACAAATATAGAAAACAAATATATTCTGAGCAGATTTCTCCCTTAATCATTGGTATTCAGGAATGTTTTTTAATGTATATTTTGGCTTTTCTAAGTTCAGTAGTGATTTGGGTAATTATTAAAATGTGGGCTTTTTCTTTTGAATTACATTTGCTCTTTATGTAGTTTCAGCCTTCTGGGAATACGAAGTCATGTTATTTGCTGATTCTTGACAGAAGTTTATACAGAGAGAATAGAAGTAGTTGTTTGTTACGCACTTGAGTTAATACCGCTGGAAAATTTGTTATTGTTAAGTGACCAATTTCTCTGCATCACAGAATTGTAGAGGCTTGAAGGGACCTCTGGAGATTGCCAAGCTCTATCCCTTGCTGAAGCAGTTTCCCTTCAGTAGGTTGCATAAGTTGGCAATCCAGGCAGGTTTTGAATATTTCCAGAGGAGGAGACTTCGCAGCCTCTTTGGGCAGCCTGTTCCAGTGCTCTGTTACCCTCACGTTAAAGAAGTTTTTTGTTGTATTCATGTATAATCAATGCAGTCCTCAAATAAATGTTATGAATGATGTGCCATCCTAGACTAATTTATTAGTGTAAAATTTGGGCAGAAATTGTGTTAACTGCACTGCTTGCACAGCAATGGATTTTTCCATCCTGAAACAGGAACATAAAGCAAATAGTCTGTAGAATTCTGTGACACGGAGATCTTGGCTTAGTGAGAAATAGACTTCTAAGCCCTATGTGGGGAGTGTAAAAATTTATATGAAAGTAAAACACCAGGGCAGTGTACAAGAACTGTACCAATGTGTTTCTGCACTGCTGGTATATAATTTTATTTTTGGGATGTGATGTTGCAGTTTATATGTAGCATACGTAAAAGTATATAACCACAATGTTTCATCCGTTTTGTTTTTCCCATTCAGCATTGTAATACACTACTAACAGTAATAATAGTACTAATAGTAGATAATGTGATGACAGAAATAGTCACAAGAACAGTGAATGTTTTTGTGATGTGAATGTTTAAACGATGGTAAGCTCACACAAAGAGGAGCAAGCCAAATCTGTGGTTGTGTTGCCTGAACTGTTAACAATTGAAAGTGAAGCCTTAAAAAGCACTTCAGTGCAGAGGATAGCCTTTTGAATGCTTTATAGATCAGCCTGTGCCATTGAATAATACAATCCTCATTTTCTTAAATTTGATTTTGCTAGTGAGAACTGTCTAATTCTTTTTTAACAAATAATAATTCGTAACTATTTAATTAGTGACTGAAATAGGCTTTTACAGAATGGTGTGGTAATTCAGTAATTTTTTTTGGGGGGGGAGTGTGCAGTGTTGAGTTGGAAGTTGGGATTTCTAGTTTATTACAGCACTGATGGCAGTAGAGTAAGTTCTTCATAGCTGTTTATGTATTATCTGTCAGAGCTCTTCTGGAGGAGATAGTTTTAAACATGAAAAGTTCTTTTTGACTGCAATGTGAAGAGCAAGCTGCGGTTTAGATGTCTCAAACTCAGTAACCATCCAGGAAGTCATTGGCTTCTCTTGATTGCTTTTCTTCGCTAATATTTCAGCGACTCTGTGAAACCATCACTTGACCATTTAACATGAATTTCATCATTGCTCCAGAGTATTTATTTTCCACTGGCTGTTTGATGCTTGTCAGATAATAACTGTGACCCTTCCTCTGTACTAGTCCTTAAGACATGGCCCCACTTCCCCCCAATAAATTATTGCTTCCAGTCTGCCTCCAAATGACTTCAGATGTGCAGAGCTTGATGTGTTCTTATGTGTAGAATTTTTTCTGCTTACAGATTTCTGTCCCAGGGAGAAGTGCAAGCCTGAAATATTTCTTTTTGTAATATTAGTACATAATAGTTCTAGAGTTACATTATGAACACACAGAGGATCAGAAATTATTTCTTCATTACATACTTGTTGCTTGCTAAACACGTTTTCACTATTGAAATTCAGTGTGCAGTTCAAATGAACTATCTGTGGGAAATTAACCTCTATTCTTCTAGAAGGTTCAAACTGCATCCTGCTCTTTACTCTTTGAGCTAGCACAGGTGGTCTTATTCTTATGATTCTTTGAATCTTTTCGCTTTTTTTATTTTTTCTTTCAAGGTGGCCAGAGTTATTTTTCAATTTGAACTGGAGAGATGTTTTCAAATGCAGTGACTTTTCTTGGTCTGGAAATGGAACTAGGGTAGTGTGTTCCATAAAAGTATGTTAGCAACAAAAAGGCAGTGATTTCTTCCTGCCTAGCTATTGCGGCTACCAGTGGCTGTGTCTTATCGCTTCAATTAATTCCAGCTTTCTAGGTCTCTCTTTTCTGCTGCACCATTTTTAAGCACAGACCATTCAGTACCATTACACATATAAAGAACAAAGCTCAGTTCTTGACTGGAATGCCTAAATGGTGCTGCAGTACATGCATTATGAAAAATAAAGATGTTGCTAGCTCTAGTTATAGCCTTGTAAGGTCAGTGACATTGCAACTATTTTGCATGGGGAAGCATGGATATAGTTAGGTTTTGTTTGTTTGTTTCTTGCTTTTTTAAAAATTTTAGCTGTGTTTTCTTCACCCTGTTAAGTAGAACTTCTGTAGTGAAATCTTCAGTGAAGTTACTGCCGTGATCTGATTCGCTAGGCAGAAATTAAAAAGAACATGATTTCCTGCCATGTTCTTAATCTTTCAAAATAAGCTTCTGCCTTAAGATATGAGTATCATTGCATATATTGGCAATACAGATTTTGGCTGGCAATATAGATGCAATTCTCAGTTTTAATTTAGGAATGGCTTTATCTAGACTTTATAAACTCATTAAGAATTTTTAAAAGTTTCCTTTTGCTAAGCTGTTGCATCTCTTTAAAATACCCAGGAAATAAAGCAAATGCACTGAGAACAAAAACACATTTATTCATTGAAGAAACAGTCCAATGCTTCCTCTACATAGATATTAAAGACATTTGATTTCATTTAAAAAAGAAAGCTTAATGTTTTTAAATTTAATTAAGTGTCAAGAAAACATAGTTTTTAAAAAAAACCCAAAGCAAAACCCATATGTATAATATTCAAATATTTTCTAAATAATACATTTTAGTATTTTGTATACTATAGGTTTTTTCCAATTTGTTGTTCAGTTTTCATTTGTACAGAAATTAACATGCAAAGTAAATCTGAACTTACACAGAATTTGCTTAAGATGTCTGCATATGTAACTCCAAATAATAAAAAGAGAAGTCCGTGTTAGAATGGCTTCCTGCAGTCTGAAATCCACAGTCAGTTTTTCAAAATTTCAAAATGTCTTTGATATTCTCCATTTCTTTATTTAAAAAAGAAAAAAAGTAGTCACATATTGTTAGAAGATGGTATAATCTTAGTGAATGGTCTGTTTCTGAACATAATTTCACATTGAAATAAATGGAGACCTCCACTCAAATCTGTAGCATGTATGGCCCAAGGATTATTTGTACGATGTTAGTTCTTCGTATCTATAACGGAGTTGAAGTATGAAGGCATTATTATAAGCAGCTTTTACTGCTCAGAAGAAGTGATATTACATGTGGGAGCTGCTTTAGCTCATGGGGCTGTAACAGGGCTAAAATGTTCTTATGAACATTGCCTCTGATCTAGCAGTTACAGATGTACACAAGAATCAGTCCGTGCAGGAATGGTGGAAACATGGTTAAATGGGACAGTAAAATCAAGATCAGCAAATGTAATAGAATGAACCTTTTTTTTTTTTTCCTGTTGTCAAGACTATAAAATCCATCTTCTTTGTAGTATTAGTTTTGCTTCTGCAGCTTCATTCAATTTTTCTCTTATTGAAGAACTGGATACAGAGCTAAAGGCTGAAATAATAAGTCTTCTGTAACACTCTCCAGTGCCCTACTTACACACAGAGGAGCTTTGGTCCTAGATCCAATAACTGGGCATTTCTGTGGGTGTTGTGTGGGTGCTGGCTGAACGTGAAGCAACATGGTACAAGAATTTATGAGACACAATGGAGTTCATCTCTGCCAGTCTGTAAAATAGAAGGATATGCCCAAATATGGGTGTTGGGGATGAATTGTGCAAGATGCTGATAATCTGACAACCCTACAGATGTTTTGAACATTCAGATTGTCCTGAAGACTCCTTAGCTTCTGCTCTGGTTCCACTGAGAAAACTTGCTCTTTTAAAATTTGATTGAGAATTTATTGGATGAAGAAAGTGTAACTTAAAACAAGAGCAAACTGTTTAGAAAAAAGAGCAACTGTACGTCACACCTATGTGCTAGCATCATATCTACCATATCCCTGACTTGACAGTACTTTATGATTTTCTTCCAAATAATGTAAGCCTAAATGCATTAATTTCATTACCTGTCACAGCTAAGTTCTGTAGAAACCTCTGGTTTTGCTCCACACTTGCAATTGCTTGAACACATCAAGGACACACTCTTGTATGCAACTCTGAAGCATTTATTTAAGGTGAAATGAAAAGAGATACATTCCTGAACATTTGGGCATTTGTTTCTTCCTTTTGTATGCACTTAATGTACTTTAAAACTGATGTTAGCACTATTTTTCCATAGAGAATGACTTTGGATCAAAAAATAAAAAATATCAACTTTAATCAAGAAAAAAATATAAAATAGAATTTTGAGGCTCAAAGTAAACATAGTCGCCATACTATTTCTAATACAAATAACAGTGAATCACTCATTCAATATTTAACAATTAAAAATTAATTAGGTCTTACTAATAATTTTGTATGGAGACACTGTCTTGAAATGAATGTTTTTTTTAACCTTGTAGCAGTAAGAGCACAGTTCTTTTAGTAACTCTGATTTCAGATTTGTTTCTTCGCAATATCTGTTACTGTAAACAGTTGCAATTGGCAACTGCTTAGACATTATGAAAGAGGCTGCAGGCTCGATTTTTATAATTTAGATTGTGTGCTCTCCTCTTCACACTAGTGTACGGGAATCATTCAGTAGGTATGTTCCATTGTCTGCATGCAAACAAATTATCTCAGTCTAGCTGTTTTAAGGCGAGAAGTCTATTGGTATTAATGCAAACTGTTACATGAAGCTGTTGAGGACTGTGTCTGCACCAAGGTGGGCCAAAAATTTAAAGCAAAGATAATCCTTCTGCTTTTTAGAATCACAGAAAAGAAGTTATTTCTGCCATTCTTTGAAATGTATTGTGCATCTGGTCACATACAAAAACAGGACTGGAAGGGAATAAGAAATTAAGTAAACCTACAAGCATCTGAATCAGAAAAATGATCTGCTACTGAGAATTTACAAAAATGAATATTTCTGTATCTCATTGATACAATGTTATGTTTCACAGTGTTGTGATTTAATGGACTTTTGGAAGATAATAGCTAACACTGATTCCAGTAAATGCTCTAACATTGATTTTTATTGTTGCAGGAGCCTGCCCTAAATAAGAGAATGAAATATCATGTTAGTGTGAAATCAAATCAGCTATTCAATTGAACAAAAACAATGACAAGTCAAGCTGTTCAGGAAGAGAGCACAACTGCATAGCGTGTAGTGCCTCTTGACACAGTATGATACCCTCATGGCACATGAACTCTAACAACATCAAGTTTTGTGACAACTCAGTGTTGTCTCTACTGCTTACACAAGCAATTTTTCCCATTGGCTTTTCCATCAGTCAACAATATAAGCATCATTTTTGCATCTTCTTAATGATGAGCACATTAGTACTGCTAATTAACAGCATTTACATCCATTCACTAAGCTTTGTTTACACACTCATTGTCTAGGCTCAGAATATGCAAAGGACAAATGTTCTGTAGCAATTAAAAAGCAAAAGTTAATGACTACAGACTATTTACTTGAGATCAGATTCTGATTTTATTTATGTCAGATGCACTGAAAGTAATTTCTCTGACTTACACATTATGTAGGGAAGTGTGATGGATAAAAATTCGATCCTTCTGCAAATAAATACTGCCAAAGAGAGAATATTTATAGTTCAGGTGACAGATTTTGGTGATGCACTCTGTAGCCTACTTTGCTGTGAATCTGCAGGGTCCTCTTATTTAATGACTTAGAATTAATCTTTCTTATACAGATTTCTGGGAAAAGCAGTAGCTTTTGTCTGCCTCAACAACAAGAACAAAAAGTACGTTTAGAAAAAATGTAGCACTTATCCTTCAGCTTGTCTGCTCAAATTATAATTATGTAAGTCATGAGAGATGTTATCTGTGCTCTCTGTCTTTTGGTTTGTGCCAACTTTTTGGACATGATGTCTGAAATGTGAGAATCACTACTAATGTCAGTAATATTCAGAGGTATGATTCTAGAACTGGTAACCAAGTATTTGCAAATAATAGGTACTATTTTTTTAAACTATGTAAAAAATATCAGATAGCATGCTTACCCTTCTTGCTAGAATTGCGTAGTGGGATATACCACAGCCCAAAGGAGAAGCTTGTGCCTGCTTGATTTCTTAGTTTCTACTCAGTCAATAGGAAACTTTATCCATACAGGACATTCAGACAGGCAGAGGAAAGTAAAATAATGTAGGACATTATAGGATGACTCAGGTTGGAAGGAACCTCAGGAAATCATCCAACCCCTTAAAGCTAGGTAAGGGGCCCACTGTTGTATTCTAAAGAGGAAAAGAGCTTGACTAACAAAGTCTGAGGAATGATAGCCAATTTTGAATACTTTGGGTCAAAATCCAGTTTTCAGTTCTGACATGAAGTAGTGAAAAGACTGGAATTAGATCTTTCATGTCTTTCTTTCTTAATTTCCTCTCATCCTTCCCAACAGCACTGAATTAAATAAAATCCAATAACTTTCTTTGGATTATTTTCTCAAGAGTATTTACAAACATGGGAATTTTTTAATTATTATTTTACTATTTTTTTTTAAACCAACTTTGACTTACTGAGCCATCCTGAAAACAAGTGAAGATTAGAGGAATAAGGGTTTCTCTATTCCAGAGGCCCACAGTTTGTCTTACACTGAGCACCTCGTAACTGAAATCCACTTGAGTTAACATACTGCTTTTCATACCAATTAGTCGTATCTTACTTGCTGGAAAGGAGATACAACATCAGCAACAACTGGCATTTCTCCTTTCTCACTGAAGTAACTGTTTCTGGTATTGTCTATCAGGATAAGAATATGTTTTAGCTTCCTGATCTGCTCAGTCTGGGGTGAATCATAACTGAGATTTCTAACAAAAGCAGGGAAGTTATAATGGTGAGTTTATATTATGGTGGTTTTGTGATGTGCGTTGTGGTACTCACACAGGAAATGGAATAGTACAGTATATTCACTTCCCATGAATCTTCAGGGAACCAAGAGTCAGTGATATCATTAAGTTGCTTTTGTAGGAAATCAGGAATGAAAGGCTTTCTCTTTCTCAAGTCTCTGTCCATATCCAGTATCCTTCTGCTCTTAAGATAATTCCTCATTGTTTTCTTTGCATTTGTAAGTTAAGTTACACTTTTAACTTTGCAAGAAGTCCAAATAGGATCTAACCCAATAGTATCTGTTAATTTTTCTTTTCATTTTTCATCTTTTAATTTTACTTGTCCAAAGAAGAGGGATAACAGTAACTTAAAGAGGCAAGAAATAATCTTAGATACTCACAGATTCTAAATGCTGTACAACTGTGCAGATGCTAAATGTATTTAAATCAATTAAGTGTTCTTAACACCTTCTGTTGCATCTTCATTAGATTCTTATATACTCCTATTATTTATAATAGAATTTAAGTCCATAGATTTTTGTCTATTAATGAAATTTTCTGTCTTAATAGTAGAAGCCATACTTGTCATTGTTTCCTAAATATTGATGAAATTGCTGATTTCCAGCAGATCATAATTCCTTTTCAGTTAGAGGAAAAAATGAGGTATGTGGTAGATACTTTTCTTTCAGTCACATTAAAAATGGGAAGAAAGAGACTGATATTTGAAAACTCTGAAGTTACAAGCTTGGTATGAGTTTATGTTCAAAAGCAGAGAATTGCTACCAGTGTAAGGAAAAAAAAAAATAAAATACAAAGCACATCTGGAAAATAGTTTCAGCTATGAGTTCTACAGAACATGCTTCAGACTACAGGAAGATTAGTGTCCTATGTTAGAGCCCTGGGCACATGTCCTATACCTTACTTTATGGTCATTATACCATGAGTACACAGTTCATGGAGTATACACACGCACACAAATATAAATATATAAGGTATACAGCTGTACCTACATGGAATTCTATACTTATCTAGACTTGAGTTCAGCAATTATAAGATTATCTGGCTTAATCATATATAAAAATGAGTTACATCTTTTTCCTTGTACTTGTGCTTTGTGATTATCTGGCTTTTTTTTTTTTTTTTAATTTTTAGAATTACATTCAAAGTCATGTTGTTTACCCTCATTCAGGATTATTGTTATTGTAATATCAGTGTTTTCACTGGGCAGTATTCCAGCAAAACATCATCAATCCTTAATGTAGCTTGCTACAGGAGGGTAGCTTTAATTCTAGCAGTAGAAGTGGTATTGGCTTTTAAGTGCTGAAAACTATGTTTACTATGTAATTCTTAGCAAACTACACAGTACTGAATTTATTGCACAACACTCCATACCACAATTATCCTGCAGAAAAATACTATGCAGAAGTCTTGTATATGTTACTTGCAAAATCTGCAGCAGCAGTACACTTAATTACAAAGAGGTTGCTTGTAAACCTTGAGCATCTTGACTTGTACCTCTTTATTTTTTTCAGTTCTAGTATTTCTGCAAGTGTAACTGGAACCATTGTTCATCTGCCCGTTTCAAAGTTCATCGCTTTCCACCATCTTTTGAGTTGGGGATGAAAACAACACAGGGCTTTCAGTAGCTGGGAAGCCAGAATACATGTCGAGTCCTTGGCCAGTAAGGTTTGCATACCGGCTACTCCCAGGTCGAAGCTTTATTTGTTGTGGAATTTGATGATGCCACTGAGCTGAAGCAACAAAAACAGAACAGGCTGCATAAACCTCTGAATAAATTAGCAATGAAACAACAGAAGTCAATGTGCACAACTGCTAAGTCTAAGTTCCTTCCAACATCCTCGAAGGGAACACAGCAGTTTGTTCCCTGTCTTAGAGTCTGTTCCTTCAAATATTGCCATCTGTATAGTTTACATTGAGTACTTTTATTAAAATATTAATAGACAAATTTCCACCCCTTTTCAATTCAATAGGAACGTTTACATGAAATTCAGTAAGTCCACAAATGAACCATTTAATCTGTAAGCTTTCCCCAAGCTCTTGCAAGCAAAAGAAAAGACACATTACAGCATGAGCAGAGATAAACAAACGGGAAGTAACTATCATTCTGTACTATTCCATCCCTTGGAGGACTTTTCTTTCTGGCTTTTCTTCTGGTGGTATTTATTTTTGAAATCAATACTCTCACTATTGTACTTCATTCTTTACAAACAGAACTGTAAATACTAGAGCACACCTTCACTTGAAATAGCATGAAGAAAAGTACTTTCTGTCATTCTGGCATACAAGACATGTAGACTCTTAAGAAAATACAGCTGGAATCAGGACACATTTCTGACTCCTCCCCCCCCCTTTTTTCTTTTTTTTGGCTTTTAGTGTTCATCCTTCATATAAAACCTTAGCTTCTGTCTCCCCACAATTAGACACCTGGGGAATTACTTTTCATTCTGTATGTTTGTTTTTGAATCAATCTCTGCTCAGCTCTCTTGATTATTGAATTACTGTTGTTTGTGTCACCACAAGATGGCAGAAAACGTACAGAGATGCGCTGATGACCTACGGTTATCCCTGATAAGTTTTATTATTCCACTTTTTTTTTTTTTTTTTTTTAATAAAAAAGCAAGATTGAAAACTATTTTTGAGGGCATGGATATAACCCTGTCTTCTTTTTATTTTTACTGCTTAAGTAATCAAAGTTTTTTTTTGTTGATGTATACAAATTACCTTAGCTAGTATATGCATCTTGCATAGATACAGAGAAGTTAAATATTGTGCCATAGTTCTTGAACTAGGCTTAAGCGTTCTGAGTCTTCAATCAGCACATTATCATCTTAGCTAGCTTGCATTACTTAGGCTCCCTGAAAGAAGGGGCTTTTAAATGTGCAATTTGTTATTCTTTCTCAGCTCAGTGCAGAAGCACTACTATTTGCCTCTAAAGGAACAGAGGTAAGGTTTAATCTGAATACACATTTATTGTACTTCTATGTGTCTATGGAAGGTGGAAAGCAGAAGTAAAAAATATTGTACAACGTTTCTCCTGTCCCACATCAGTTGAATGGCAAGTAATCTCATAATTTAACTGCATTGCTCTATCTCCTCCTGGTGGCCATGTTAAAATGGAGCCATGCAGTGATAGCGTAATGTCTAATCCATGGCAAAACTGGGAACATAAGAGCAAAGAATTAGTTGAGAGCTAGGACTGTCACTGAAAATAAATTCTGATTTATTTACTAGCCAGTACTTACCATATATGTCAAGTCTAGCAGTACAAGAGACAATACCAGCTTCGTTTTTTGCAGACAAGGTATACCAGCCAGCATCTGCTTTCCTGGCAGGCTGAATCAGAAGGCAGACATACCCTGTTGTATCTTGGTGCATGCTGGGAAAACAAGTTTTTTAGGCTTAGAATTTGTCAGGAGCATGTCATCTCTGAGATTTTGCAATGTGTATATCCGCTATGAAATAAAAAAATCACAACTTCTGTTCCTAAAGAACAGACTGTGACCTTTACACTCAATAGACTTCCAGGATAGCCCCAGACAATAATCTGAGCAGCTGAAATCTATTCTTGCTCCTTTCAGCTGTGAAAAGCCATGGTGTTTTTATTCTGTATGTGCTAATATTGGAATTGCTTATTGAATTCCAGTGAAATAAGCCCCAGCAAAGCTGCTGGTGAGTCATACTGTATCTTTTTTTCAAGCACAGAATCTAGAAGAATAACATTTGTACAAAGTTGTGGTATTTTCACAACAGTAATCAGAGCTAGTCAAATTTCCTCATGGCACCCTTTTCCATTCCAAGAGAAATGCCTGAAAGGCAAAATCTTGAAGATTAATTTGGACAACATTCAGAGTGAAATTTGTTTCATTATTGCCTCTTTTTCATTTGCTCTTAAGCAGACTGTGACTTTTTGGCCACAGTTCTCAGGAAAAAATAACATTTGATAATATATCAGAGAACTGAGGTTCCTCTGTTCTCCAGGCTGTGGTTGGTTGTTTTATCAGTTCAAATGTTTCCCTTGATATAAGGGAAGAAGTGGGAGATAAGCACATCAGCATGTTTGAAATTGGAGGATGTTTTGAAATTTGATATTATGCTTTCATGTAAACTGGAATGAAATGCCAAAATACAAAATTTCAGGTAAAGAGGACAATTTGTGCATTAGGCAGCTCCTAATAACAGGAACATTCAGCCTCTGCTATCAGCACTACATAATTTGCTTTATGCTAAGACAGAGTAGTACAGAAACTCATGAGTGTCTATATCTTAATACAAAAGAAGGTCTTTTGGATCCATAGAATCATTAAGGTTGGAAAAGTCCTCTAAGATCATCTAGTCTAACTGTCAACCCATCACCACCATTCCCACTAACCCATGTCCCTGTATGGGAACTGCTGAGTCACGGCCTGAACCTCTGATTGATCACCTGAGGTGAGCCTTGAGTCAGCCAGAGGAGCACAGGTGAAGGCAATTCACCTGTGCTACCGGAAGGGGTGGAGCCAGGCTCCACCCCTCCTGGACCTATTTAAGAGCTGGCTACCAGAGGGGAAGGATCTCTTCTGGAGATCCTCCTCTTTGATATCTTCTAGTGAGCTCAACCCAAGGGTAAGCTCTTCTACTTATTCTCTTTTGTGATCCTTGTTTGCTTTTGCCTTACTCTTTTGATTATATTGCAATTATAACATCTTGGTTATACAGTCCCTAAGCATGACATCTACGTGCTTCTTGAACCTCCAGGGATAGTGACTAGCACTTCCCTGAGCAGCCTATTCCAATATTTGACCACTCTCGTGGAAAGAATTTTTTCCTAATATCCAACCTGAACCTTCCCTGGCATAACTTGAGGCCATTACCTCTCATCCCGTTGCTGTTACCTGAGAGAAGAAACCAACTCCCTTGTCACAACCTCCTTTCAGGGCGTTGTAGAGAGCAATAAGGTCTGATCTGAACCTCTTTCCTCTCCAGACTAAACAATCCCAGTTCCTTCAGCCGCTCCCCATAAGGCATATGCTCCACACCCTTCATACCTTCGTTGCCCTTCTCTGGATACACTCCAGCACCTCAACGTCTTTCTTGTAGTGAGGAGCCCAAAACTCACTGGAAGATTGGATCAAGTAAACTTTCCTGTCACAACAAATGCTGCTGCTGAGTCAGCTTTCTTTGCAGAGAGACTGCAAGCTACATATGTGAAAATGTAGTGCTTTTTGTAGTTGATAGCAAACGGTCAATGTCTGCATAAGATCAGTAGTTGGAGCCAACTAAAATCATATTTGTGCTGAAGTATCAACCATTTTAAGCAAACAAACAATTTTTTTAATCACAGCTGCAAACACTAATAAGTTTTTTGAAAAATAAAAAATATCAATGTATTTGAATGGAAGAGCTGAACCTGATCACTGTTGCATCTTTTAAGAGAGGATCAAAGCCTTTGCCTGTGTTTGTGACCAAGCTTTGTTATCGACTTCCATATCTGATGTGCTAAGCTCTCAGTTATTCCATGCTGTGTAGCATTCATACCATAATCTAATTGTTGAGTTTGAATTCATTTATATTTAGAGCTTAACTGGGGAAAAAATAGTTTAGAGAGCAAAGAAGCTGCTAAAGCCCATGAAAAAATACTGTAATAAATTCAATAACAAGATATTTATCACGCCTGTGGCCCAAAAGGCTTATTGCTACCCTCTGAGGCATTGGCACATTATGCTCCATGCCTTTTTCTGTACCAAGGACATAGCTCTTCATGTCACACAGTGAAGCCAGCATTTTAAAACGTTATGTGGGAGAAATAGTTTTAAGAAGAGCAACACCTGTTTCAGTAAAAAGCTGTGTGATAAAAACAGTTGGTCTGGCTACAAGAAACTTCAATTATGGATATGCTGTTACAGTACCTCATTCTCTCTCTGTTTGATGGGATGGTTTCATTATCCTTCTTCCAGTAAAACACAGGAGGTGGCATTCCCACAACCCTGCACTCTAATCTGACTGGGTACCCTTCAGGAACACCACAGTTCTGAAGCTTCTCCAAAAACATGGGCGCTTTTTTTACTTCCTTCGCTGGAAAAAGAAACAGAACTAGTGAACAATAGATACTGTATTCTGATTCTGATTGTCATTGAACAATGTAGAAGAACGAAATAAAAAACTGTGGTAGTGAAATAGGCTGCAATTTTTTTAATGCGATAGTGGAAGGAAAGTGAAAAGCCATGACTGTAGGCTCTGTAAGAGAACATATAACAAGTAACATGCAGAGCTGTTGTTCATTAAAGAATGTATGCATGTATGTAGGCATTGGGTCTAAACCTACTACCATAGCAGGAAATTAATGCCCAATCTATTGATTTCAATAGCTTACACCTTGCAAGGCTTTATTATAGAAAAACACTCAAATTTGAATTTCTATTATTCAAATATACTGTTAAAATCAATGAAACTGGAAAAGGCATCTAGAAGACTATACATATTTTATGAATTCAGATTCCTGGCATTTTCTGTGATGAAAATTAAGAATGTTATTTTTCCAAGGGAAAAGAAGTAAAGTAATGAAGATTCAGAATTCTTACAGGCCTCTGCTAGTAATAGGAATGTATCTACCAGGTCCATTTGCCTCCTGCAGCTGTAACACTGCTGTTTAACAGCTCCACTATAAGTGAATTAACTATTTTTTTATACTTTTAGGTAGATAGATTAGGCAGGGGATTTCTGAAAATAACAGCAGTACTGCGAGTAGTTTTCCAATGATTCTTACCTACAACAGTCAGCTCCAGACTAAATGAATTTTGTCCTGTTTTATTAGTGGCAAGGCAAGTATAAGTTCCAGCATCATTTTGTGAGAGAGGATCAATAAGCAAAGAGTGAACTCCAGTCTCTCTGACCAGCATCTTGTGGGTACCGTCTGGTAGCACAGGTTTGCCATTCAGAAGCCACGTCAGGTCTGGCGTTGGTAATCCACTCACCTAACAGGCAATGAAATAAATAGAGGCAAATGTCAAACTGGCATATTTTATTAAGTTAATGGGTGAGCTTGAATTCAGATGCAATCTGAATAATGCGTCAGCTTCTGTTTTTTGCTGATTAGTTCCAAAAAGGATAAAAGCGAAAAACAAATCTCAGGAGAAACATACATTAAAATGCCCATATTTTTCTTAGTCAGAAAGGACAAAACTTGATTATATAATCAGATTCCATCCTAAGCATATGCTACTTTTTTGGTTGTAGTTGATGATTGTAAATCAAACCCACTCATTTTAACAGACATTAAAAAGTATTTTATACAAATGTCTTTGTATTTCATAATTTTTGGTGAAAAATATAGGTTATTTGTAGCTGTTAAGCTGCATGCTTTGTAACAAAATGAAGCATTTTAGAAAGTAGACTGTATTATACTTTTCAAGATCTTTCTAACAGATAAAAGTACTTGCTCATGTCCAAAATATTTATTTGCATACAATACTCTACAAACTAAGAAAAGAAGGAAGTGGAATTTGCCTGAACGAGAACTGCTTTCTTCCAGGTCTGTGCAATACCAGACATGCTTTAAGGCTTCACAAGCTCTGCCTGGATAGCAGAGCTAAGAATAGCTAAATTCTTTGGCACGTTCCCTGGCAAACTTCACATTATAAATTAAGTAGTAATTGACCTTATTCATCTTCAGGGAAGTATTAACATCTGTTCTATAGCTTCTACTCTCTTCAGAGTAGGAGACATTTTGGAGCTTCAAAGAGGTCAGGGTCAGCACTACCAGCACCTTCTTGTTTGTGCTACTGGGATATAGAGGACCTACCAATCTGTGTTGGAGCAGACAAATTTCTTTATACTGCTTAATAAGTGGATGCTCATTATGCACACTGTAACCTGTGACAACTCTGTTATGTGGGGATTTGAATATGTAAATTGGGATGTTTCAAGCTAGGGAAGCATAAAATGAACTGGGCTTTGTTCCCTCTTTTTCAGGAGTATTAATCTTCAGTCTAATGCAATGGGAACACTATTTTGAACAGAACACAATCTGCTGAACACTCTTTTCTTGTGAATTTACGTTATTATGGATTAAGTTCAAGAATCTGGAAATAAAGACAAAGGACATAGTGAACAAATCTAGCAGTCTGAACAACCCCCTAACTGAACCTTTGTTTTTTGGGGATTGTATTCTTTGCGTTCTTCATACCATATAGCATGTACTGAAAAGAAATCCCCTGAATCAGTTCAGAGAGAATGGCAATAAGACATAATTTTAAACTTGGAAGTATTAAAACTTTAACATAAAGTGATCATGCTAGCAATAAAAATACTTAACAATACACATATAGAAGCAGGGATAAAAAAAATAAAAAAGAACAGAGAGTAGAGTTAATACCTTACAATCCAGCCTGCAAAGTCGCCCTTCATGTGCTACCATGTCACCTGGAGCCTGTAGAAAGTAGGGTCTGAAAAAGCGTTCTTGAACTGCTTCTTTGTCTCCTCCTTCTGGCACCCGGGAACGTGCTCTACAACACAAAAACTGTGTGTATACATTTGGAAGCCAAATCCTTTTTTAATGTTGAATAAAGAAGAAAATTGTAGAAGAGTATGAAGATAGCTTGAGCTAAATTAAAGGGCAGACAGAAATGCATAGATTGCATTAGAGAGATTATCAAATGAACTATATCATATAGTATCATTGGGTTTCCAAGCTGCTCTTTCTTTCTTTTTGCCTTTTTTGGCTGAATTTCATCTTTCTAATCCAACCCTTTCCTCTAACTCCAGTGCAACAAGTGAAATAATAGCTTACCCCACTGTTTGAAGATGACCTTCAAAAACGTTACTTTCTAGAACTGAGATACTGGGAGGGAAATGCTGCCATTATTTTCACACTTGGGTTGAGAAATGAAATAGAACGTGTTGAGATATAGCTGCCACTTATTTTGAATGCCTTTACCTGTGAGGCTGAAGTGTTGATAGTCGGCCCCGAACAGGGATACTCTGAACCATCAAGTGGCCTGAACAACTTACTCTTCCCTGCAAATCACATTGGAAAAAGAATTAATAGTTGGTTAATAGTTCATTCAATTGTAAAGCACAAATATTTAATATTTACAATGCATTAGAATTTATTTTTGTTATGTGCAAAGTAAGTATAATTGCTTTTTAGAAGCAAGTTCTATCAACGTGCGTTGGACTGCAGATAAGGCAGGGGTCCCTTTGTCTGCTTAGAGTGATGTGTTCCTCCAACTCTTCAAGGCTGCAACAATACATTTAGCAACAACTCTATGTAAATCAGCTGTAGTGGAAATGCTAAGTCACGGCTTGAGCCAGTGATTGAGCACCTGGTGGGAAGGCAGGGCCAACCCAGGGGAGCTGAGGTGCATGCAGTCCACCTGAGTAACCTGAGAACAGATGGAGCCAGGATCCACTGCTTCCCAGACTTCATTTAAGGGTTTGCAGTGGAGGTGGGGGGGGGTACCTTGATAGAGATCCCTGTGTACCTGAGGCTTTCTAGTGGTAAGGAGCTTGTTTCCTTTATTTCTGTGCCCGAAGCTGCTGCATTTGAGCATATCCTTACTGCAGCCTAGAACTTTGCTACAGTGCTATCATTGCTGTGCTTTCTATCACAGCATTACACCAGCTTCAGTAGCATCTGTCCCTACTCGTTTGTTCCTGCTGCTGTATTTCCACAGGTACTGTCTGATACTGACTTTGTACTAGTGTAATTTTTTTTGTCTGTGCAGCCATGTGGAAACTGAGGAATAGTTGGGTGGAAGTATAATTCAGAATTCAGGGGAAAACTTCAACTGGAAGAAGCTGCCTGATGTAGTTGTCTGTACTACTAAATAGCAAGCTGAACTAGCACAGAGTGAAGGGGAGTAGTTTGGAGCAGAAGACTATTTGCAGTTCCATATTTTTGCAGCCTAGATAAAGAATAGTTGTTTAGTAAGGATTTCAGACTTGATTTTATTTGTTTTTCCTTGCTCTACCCTTTCTGCCTGAAACATTATGACTGCCTTGTCACCATATCTCAAAAGATATCTGAATGCAATGGCAGGGTGAGGATGTCAGAAGTAGGACAGGAGTTACTATGTGAAGAAATGCCGTTAGTGATTGAAGAATCTGAAAAATCTGAATTTTGATATGGTCGCCACTCAGACTAGATGGCCTGATTTATGCTCCTAACATATACACAAAGCAAGTGTTTTTAAAGGAGGAAAATAAAATGCCTTACTTGTGGGTTTGCAGCCATAATAGTATAGTTGCCATCGTCATCATTAGTAGAAGCTTCAATATGTAAAGAACATGTTCCATCTTCTTCTCTGCTCATTTTGAAATGCGTGTTTTTCTTTGAAATCTGCTTGCCATCCTTGAACCAGTATATCTGATGAGGGGAAAAAACAGTGGCTTATGCTTGCTCTGAAGTGAAATAGTGACCGTAGCAACAGATTAAAAACATGACAGGATCTTGCCAGTTGCTTGTACAAATTTTAGAATCTTTAAAAAAACTTACAGATGGGTCACAATGTGAAATAAAATGATTCCAGGCTGAACTGAGAAAGTTGTATGGCTCCTTCATACAGCTGGGATTGTCAGGCTCTTTTGGTTACCTCAGATCAGCTCTCATCTTTTCAAGAAGTTTTTTTTTGTTTTTATGACATTGTCTTGAAGTAATGTGGTTGTGATGCAGTCCATACAGTGCATCCAGGCTCAGGAGCAGGTATTGCTACTTTAGCAGTTTGGGGGAAATAACTTGCGTTAGAGCTCTCTTCACAGAAATATGTTCTTCCCAGTGCAACTTTCCAGAGATGTGCAGGAAATATCAGGTGGTTGTTTTTTTTTTTTTTTTTTTATGTATTCCTTTACTGCTAATGTTGAGAATGACTTACCTTGGGAACAGGTATCCCAACAATTTTGCAAGTGAATGTGATAGGAGATCCTTCCGTGACCCGGAAATGCTTGAGTCTCTTGTCAAAGATGGGCGCTATGTATTTGCCTGTAGGGATTTCCTCATGCTGAATTTCATCATCTGATTCATCCACAGGGGTACGTTCAAGGCGAAATTCTATTTCATTCATCAGCCTCTGCTCAAAACTTGAAATCCTGTATTCCTGCAGAGTGAGAGGCATAGCATCTGAACAAGATGAGTCATGTTATGTGGTATTTTCAGTCATTTGCACTTTTGGATTAACGATAAATGGGTGAAAATAAAAAAGCCTACAAAACTAAGACTTCTGAAAAAGTCTGAATTTATTCTGCAGACGTGGATTCTCACTGCACTTGGAGTCTGCGAAATTTAACTAATGAAACTAAGTATATTCTAAGGCAGTAAAAAAAAAAAAAAAATCATTTCTCAAAATTCCCAAGAAAAGTCTAAATAGTTTTACACCATTGATCAAAAAAAGAACTTTGAAACAGAATTTTTAAGGAACTCAAAAATTAGTCACCTGCTAGTTATTTAAATGAATACTGCTACGTATTTCAATTGAGAGCTAAATAAGGCATAGCATACCTACTAAAAGAGAAAGCTGGCAAAAATGTCAAATGTTTTTGGAGTACTTTACCTTCAGGATAAAACCTGACAAGTTCCTAACTGCTGTAGCAGAGAAAGCAAAACGTAAGCCCGTAAACCCTTAGAGCACTGAATAGATAGGACACTAGTATATCTCTATATAAATGACTTCTTACAGATAGTTTTTTGTTATTATGAGCATCTTCCATAATCCCTTGATGTCATCTAGACACTCTCATTCTTAGCAGCACTGTTCTGCACTAGAAGGTCTCATGTCAAGACCAAGAAATATTTGATTAAATGTGTTGCTATGACATTAATCTTCACATTAACTACCAGGTTCAGTTTGTAATACCATACCTGTGTTTATCCTGGGCATTGTGAAGCACTACAGATAGACCTGAATGGACTTGTGTGGGAGCAGATGTTTCTTAGTTACACTAACACAGACAGCTGCGAGAATATCTTACTTAAGTCATTAAAAAAAATAAAAAATAAAATCTGTGTGAATGTGTAAGACATTCACGACAGAGTGGAAGTCAGCCAGTAGGTGGTACCATCCACTTTCTTGGTAGGCTTTGTTTGCTTTGTGGGCAGATCAGCTGCTGCTGGTCAGCAAATGATTTGAAACAATTAAGTTTCAAATGTTGATCTTTTTTTGTTTGTTTCACACAGCGTGGCTCAAAAAATCACTTTAATAGATCAAATTTTGATATCAGTCAAGACAGTAAAAATCTGATTTCTGTTCAACCAATACGATCATTTTTCCCTTTAGATAGCAAGAGCCAGTTATAGTGTTCTAAGGGGAAAGTTAAGCAATCAGTCTTTTAGCCTTGATACTAAGAAAAGCTCTGCATGTTTTCAGGAATCAAGTAAGAATCTGGGAGTGACTCCTATGTTTTAAGAAGCATCTTGGTCACCAGAAGGTACTGCAGCCATATTTTGATTCTAGTCTCCCATAAACTAAGTAATTCAGATGTAAATTTTGTGGCAGCCAATGTACTGGAAAACATATTTGGAGGCTTTTTCCCTTCCACTCCCTTGAGAACTTTTAAATATATTCCTTGACATTGCTCATGCACTCCTTAGCAGCAGAGAGCAAAGTCTGTGGAAAAAAAATTTCTTCTGAGAGAGGATATTTTTTTTCCCTGGGTCAGCCAATAGGACCTATTGACTCTATATATAATAGAATCTAAGAACAAAATTATTTTCAGTGCTTTCACATGCTGTGTGGCCTTTGGAAATGTGTATGCTAATTAAGGACTAATTAAGCTAGATGTAATCTCTTTCTTTCCCTTCAACCAATGATCAGTCACATGATAAAATATAGCAGGTGTGGTAGCCTACCTGTTTAAATGTGTTAGTTCTTTTTATGTAAAGAACCTTTAACAATTGTGTAACTATTTCTGGATATTGCTGATATGATAGCATAATTATATCAGAAATGCTGTCTGGCTTTATGTTTCTAACTTGTTATGTCTAGAACTTTGGTACTGCTAAGTACTTTTCAAGGGCAACAGGGCTGATGAACAGGAGGTGAGGTAACCCACAAATCTGTCACCTCAGAAACTAGACACGGTAAATCCATGGTGACTTTACACTCTTATAAGGCCTCTGAGCTCAGATTAGAACAAAATGAATGAAGATTTAAAAGTATTAAAAATAAGGAAGAAATTATTGATGATAAGGCACTGAAACAGGTTGTCTCCATCAACACTGGGCTCTTCTCACTGGCTTCTGCATCTTTGTCTATGGAAGCCACAAGAGTGATTATCTTTTCATGCAGATGAAAAGACAGTTTCTGGCCTGGGAATTATATGGGCTGACTGCATGTGTTTGGACTGCCTGTTTTAAGGACTTATAATCAAGGGCATATATAACATTTTTTATTGTAAAATATTAGGATTCTTGCAGTGTATTATATTTATACTTCGCTCTTAGTCTTTTAAATGTGTTGATAGTGTGCATACATATGTTTGTATGTTTTCACATAAACCAACAAGGCTAAATTAACACTGCTGTTTAAAATTTTAACACCAGCATACATAGATCAAAACAGTTACATTAAACTTCCTTTAAAGAACAGAAATCCCTGAAATAAGGAGAAATGCATACGGAACATAATCTTCATAATTTTTTTCATAGGTGATAGATTTCCTTCTAGGATTATCAAGGACAGAATATGCCTGTTAATACGGCTTTCTGAAGAACTGTTTTCATCACATAAGCCATAAAACTATTTCTGAATATGTTTACATAAGCGTAGTAGGGCAAAGTGTGCTGATGTGATTTACACAAGTGTTTTGTCAAGTGAACAAGAACAGAACAAATCAATTTGGTCAGTGGGTACGTTGTTAATACTGGGCTAGAGTTCAGCATACTGAAGAGACTAAGGGAATGAGTACAAAGGTTCCAGCTCTGCTTCTGGGTCAAAAACATAGAGAGCCAGCTACATTTTGGCAACTTCTGTGAAATGTAAAGATGTTGCGGTCAAGTAATCGTGGAAATTACTACTGATGTAAAGGTTAGAGAAGTTTTATTGAATGATGATTCAGATACACTATATAAAGGTTTTATTCTGATTACCACTCATTGCCAATTCCATACAAGTTCCCCAGTTCAATCTCAGTGTTGTAACTTATATTAGATTGGCTTTTTGGCAGAATTATTCTAAATCCAGTTAACAATTTGTCTAAGAAGCTGGCATATATTGCATCTTAGTGTCTGTTTCCAAGCTGTAACAACTTGGCTTTAAAGTCTTTTGACTGAAGTCTCCTTTTTAGTTTGGGTTCCCTCTATGTCTTCCCCCATACCACTGCCCTGGAAGTCAGGATAAAAAACAGCTAATCACTGATCATTATCACTCAAGCAATTTATTACTTGGAAATGATTTATTTTGGTCTTCTTACATGGCACAGAGCACAAATGTCATAGTATCCACATGTGAATATGAATACTTGAAGAGTCTAGCTATTCATCTGTGGTACACAGACAATTGTCAAAATACAGATCAGCTCAAAGTGATTGAACAAGATGAAAACAGAAGAAAAGGCAAATTAAGTTTATTTCTCCAACTGCCACAAGCTTATCAGCTTGAGAGCATGAGCAGCTCAAGATTCCTCCCCTAGGTGATGAGTTCTTCAAGCCAGGATCCTTACCAGAAATGAAAGTATCTGTACTTTGTTGATTAGATCAAGGTCTCAAGAAGCCATCTGCAAGTGATTGTTTAAGTACTCACTGCTATGATTATTGGGAGTTTAAGCCTATTAATACCAGGGTCTCATAATTTCTTTGGGTTCTTAAATCCCTTTTCATTTCTAGTTTAGAGCAAACAAGCTTCAATAAGGATTCCATGGGACTTAATTCCCACCTATAGTCCAAAATTACCTGCATTTGCTGTCTTCAGTATATGATGGGTATATTTTTGAGCAGGATTTTTGGAATGCTTGAATTAAGTATAATTATTATGCTCCAAGGAACAGACTTCTTTGTGATTCTTGAGACCTTTCTGATGCTGACTTAGTATGGGAACTACAAGGAAATGATTCTGTGTTGTAGTGTTAGTGGTGATGTGGTCTGTGTGATCAACTAGGTTCTGCATACAGTTTTAGAGGCCATGCTATTTAATGATCTAAAAATTTTTGGACAAACCCTGTATACATTCAACTCTCAAATTAATTGTGAAGTATTCATTAGCAGAAGTAAAGAATATACATATGGTGGCTGGGAATAATGGCATTATTTTCTAAACAGCTATAGCTTTACTCTTTGCCCTAGAAGTAAGGCAGTCTGGGTCTTACATAACACACCAAAGAGCAGTGCCACGTGATGTTCTTCACAGGAAATGACATAGATATGTGGGCACAACTTAATATTCTTTTTCTGGGGAAAAAATGGTTTAAAAGAGGCATAATACTTTAGTCTTTATTTTTGCACAACTAATTCCTTTAATTTTATCATTGTACAGAATGCTGAGGTTTATTTTACCTCCATTTTCTATTGTATATTACTTGTGTAGCAAATTTTAAAGGAGATGATGTCATTCATTTCTAGGATTTGTCCACAAAGCATAATTTCCTCTTTTTGTCCCACTTGTGTGAAGACTAAATGTCTTTAACCAGCCATTTAGAATGATCACTTTTCATTACAGATCTATATATTTTTTTCAATTTGCCAAAATGTCCTAAAATTGTCTGCCCCTTTCTTCCCATGCTTAGTCTTGTTTTTACGTGGTATATTCCGATTGAATGTTGTGAAGATACCTTATTTGCAAGGAAGGTGAAAGGCTCAATGGACTAGAGTGAAAATTTGGGGAAGTGCACATTATAGTGGCTGTGCTCCTTGCTCATCAAATAGCACAGTGGCCTGGATGCTCACTGATCTTATGAGTCTTGGATGTTTTGTTTCAAACTTGGTTCCCAAGAGGAACCTCTAAGCTCTGTTCTATTAAGGCATTATGGAGGTAGAGATGAATGGACGGGGAAGTTATTGCTCTCTTTGTGCATAAATACTGAAATAACCACTGGAGCAAGGAGAAGAATCCAGGTATTTGTCCTAGTTCCTTAGGCAGGAGAGTCTTCTTTCTCTCCATGTCCCTCTTTGTATCTGTATTTTTTTTCTCC